>NC_091581.1:19790621-19798121 GCF_042767895.1 Penaeus vannamei
ATAAAGAGAAGAGGGAAAGAGTAAGATAGAGAGGAGAGGGAAAGAGTAAGATAAAGAGAAGAGAGAAAGAGTAAGATAAAGAGAAGAGTGAAAGAGTAGGGAGAGAAAAAAGGGATGTAGGATAAAAAGAGGAAAAGAGTAATTGAGATAAGGAGAAGAGTGAAAGAGTAAGTAAGGATAGAAAGAAAGGGAGGTAGGATAGATGGAAAGGGGTAAGAGTAAGAAAGAAAAGAAAAAAGGGGGGTAGGATAAAGAGAAGAGGCAAAGAGTAAGGAAAGAAAAGAGAGAGGTGGGATAAAGAGAAGAGGGAAAGAGTAAGTGAGATAAGGAGAAGAGTGAAAGAATCAGTAAGGATAGAAAAAAGGGAGGTGGGATAAACAGAAGAGTGAAAGAGTAGGGAAAGAAAAAGGGAGATAGGATAAAGAGAAGAGGGAGAGAGTAAGGAAAGGAAAGAGGGAAGTGGGATAAAGAGAAGAGTGAAAGAGTAAGTAAGAAAAAAAAAGGGATAGGATAAAGAAAAAAGGGAAAGAGTAAGTAAGGAAAGATAAAAGGAAAGTAGAGTAAAGAGAAAAGTGAAAGAGTAAGAAAAGAAAAAAAAAGAGAGGTAGATTTAAGAAAAGAGTGAAAGAGTAAGTAAGAAGTTAAGAAAAAAAGAGAGGTAGATTTCAGAGAAGAGTGAAAAAGTAAGTAAGGAGAGAAAAAAGGGAAGTAAGATAAAGAGAAGAGTGAAGGAGTAAGCAATGAAAGAAAAAACGGGAAGTAGAATAAAGAGAAGAGTAAAATAAAGGTAAGGAGAGAAAAGAAAGGGGGAATGTGTTATTTGGTTTGGTCTGAAATGAGGAAAATAAATATGATTATAAGTAAAGAAAGAAAATAGGGGGAAATACACCGACTGGGTCTAAAATGACATAGAAAATGATGGTTAAAAATGGAAACAAAGACAGGCAAAAAAAAAGGAAATTATGTAACTTGGTTTATTATAGAACAGAGGGAAAAAACAAGATTTAGAAGGTAAAAGTAAGGAAAGGAAAATAAATATGTTACTTAGTTTAGTGCGAAATAGAGAGTTAAAAATAAAAGTAAGAATGGGCAAAAAAAGTGGAAAATATGTACCTTGGTTCATTATGAAGCAGAGAAAAAGACAAGAGTTGAAAAATAAAAGTAAGAAAAGGAAAAAATGTTACTTGGTTTAGTATGACATGAAAAACAAACAAGAGTAAAAAAAAAGATATAAGCAAGTGAAAAAAGGAAAATTACATGTCCTGGCCTACTCTAAAATAAGGAAAAAAAACTGTTGTTGGTCTATAACAAAGAAAAGAGAAAAGAGTCCTTGGTCTACAATAAAACTCAGAATAGAAAAGCACACTACTTGGTCTACATGTAACATTCATTCGGGTAAAAAAGAAAAAAAAAGAAAAAAAAATACTCACCTCATTCGCCTCTCCTTAACGACTTACATTAAAGGAGGAAAAAAAAGAGTTGAATGTCTCGACGTCAACTTGGGAGAAAGGTACGTCCCTCTTCTCCTCCTTTCCTCTCCCTTATTCTCTTCTTCGCCCTTCCTCCTCCCCATTCTTCTCGTTTCGTCCTCCTTCCCCTTCTATTCTCCTCCTCCTCCTCCTGCTCTCCTCTTCTCCTCTTCTTCTTCTTCGCCACCCTCCCTTCACCTTCTTACCCCCTCCACTCCTCTTCCCCCTACCCCCTCTTCTACCCCTTCCCCCTCTTCCCTTCCTCTTCTTCCTCTCCTTCACGCCTCTCCTCCTTCGCCTTCTCCCCCTCCTCCTTCACCCTTCCCCCTCTTCCCTTCCCTTTCTTCCTCCCCCCTCCTTCCCCGCTTCCCCTTCTCCTCCTCTTTCCCCCTTCCCCTCTTTCCTTCCTTCCCCCTCTTCCCCTACATCCTCCTATTCCCCTTTCCTTTCCTCCCTCCCCTCATACAAGTATAAGGCAGTTGGTCTCCTCACTCTGGCGGCGGCGACTCTGTCTTATTGAGTTCAAGTTCCTCCTCTCTATATTCATGAGAAACACGACAGCTAGGGGAAAAAACTAGGGTGGAAAGGAGTCGACACCCGATCGAGCTAAGCGAATTTTTCCCCCAAAACAACTCGAAAAGCGCAGAGAGAGAGAGAGACATCGTCGCGAGAGTGATGGGGGAGGGGGGTAGAGGGGGTGATGGTGACGGGGGACGGTGGTAGAGGGGGCTGACGAGAGACGGGAGAAGGGGGTTGGGGGGACTGGTGACGGAGGAAGGGGAAGGGGGTAGAGGAATGGTTCGGAATCGCGGGGGAAGATGTATTAAAAGCTGTACTTGAATGGGTAGTGTGGGTGTAGGTAGATGGGTTGGTGGCTGATGGTGTGTATGTATGTGTACATGTTTGTATGTGAGTGTATGTGTGTCTGTGTCTGTGTTTCTATGTGTGTGTGTGTGCGAGAGTGTATGGGTGTGCGTGTCTGTCTGTTGTTCTATGTGTGTGTGGGTGTGGGTGTCTATGTGTCTGTGTGTATCTGTGTCTGTGTTTCTATGTGAATGTATGTATGTGTAAACTAAATATACCCCTAAGAAAAAACATTTTAATATTTACTACAATAAGAATGTTAACACTGTCATCTCCAGGCAAAGCACTTGCTTAATGAAATATTTACGATTTTGAGTGCAAAAAAATTAATGAAATATTTATTGTTGCCAAGCGCTTATTCCAAATACTTTTGATATAGTCTTAAGATTTTAGTTTTTTTCTATTTTTCTTTTTCAATGTGGTTGCATTCGAGTCTTCGTTTCGCCTTTGTTTTTGTTGTTATTTGGTTATTATTGTTGTCGTTGTTTTATAATTTCTTACTATAGGAAGGGGTGTTGAAGAGAGAAGAAAAGAGATGAAAATTAGGGAGAGGGAGGGAGAAAGCGAGAGAGAGAGAGAGAGAAAGAGAGAGAGAGAGAGAGAGAGAGAGAGAGAGAGAGAGAGAGAGAGAGAGAGAGAGAGAGAAAGAGAGAGAGAGAGAGAGAGAGAGAGAGAGAGAGAGAGAGAGAGAGGAGATGAGAAAGAGAGAGAGAGAGAGAGCTGGGATGGGAGAGAGAGAGAGAGAAAGAGAGAGAGACAGACAGACAGACAGAGAGACAGACAGACACAGAGAGAGAAATAAAGAAATACATATAGAAAGAGAAACAGAAAAAGAGACATACAAACAAAACAAACAAACCAATAACAAAAGAGCAGCGACGTATGAGTCCGAGAAGAGGCCGTCACAACCTCGGCTTTGTGTTTCGGGCAATGGGCGTCGAGGGACTAATTTAAGTTATTTAGGAAAATGAGTCGACATGGTACTCGGCCATTTTTCTTCTTCTGATTTTCTTCTTCTTTTTCTGCTTCCGTTTTACCTTATTCTTACTTTTCTTAGTCTTTTTCTTCTTCTATTGCTTCTTCATCTTATTATTATTCATATTTTCTTTTTTTCTCCGTCTTCTTCTTCATCTTTCCTTTTAGTTTTAATTGTTGGTGTTTCTGGCTGAGGGTGGACATTCTTAGGAAACAATCTATTTATCTATCTACCTATCTCTCTCTCTCGTGAAAATGAGAGAGAAACACACACACACACACACACACAAACACACAAACACACACACACACACAGAGAGAGAGAGAGAGAGAGAGAGAGGGAGAGAGAGAGAGAGAGAGAGAGAGAGAGAGAGAGAGAGAGAGAGAGAGAGAGAGAGAGAGAGAGAGAGAGAATCACTACGCAGCAGATGGGCATTTTTCATTTTTTTCTCTCTCTCTTTTACCAAGCAGTAGTTCCTCATCTCTCCTCCAAAATCATACGCAAACATGTGTTCTGGCAGAAATCAGGAAGAGAAATGAGGAAGGGAAGTGAGATAAAGAGAGGGAGATAGGTATAAGGAGAAAGATGGAAATGGTTGAGAGAGAAACAGAGAAAGGGAAAAAATAGATAAAGATGTGTTTATTAGGCATGGAATATAAAAAGAACATCTTTGATTTTGAATTAATTACATTCAAAACACATTAAAAAAAACAGCAGCAAAAAATAAGCAAATCACAACAAATCTACGAAACGCAAACAGATTAAAACAAGAGATTAAAAAAATACACATCTAAATACATACAAGTCAAATAAAACATCACGAAACAAATCAACCAAATGTTTAAAAAAATACATCTACACATATGATAAAGAAAAAAACCGTAAAAATACAAAAAAAAATAATAACTCTCACCCTTCCCGAACAGCTGTTCCAGTCGGCAGGCGTGGCTTTCATCGCAGGAGTCGTCGCCATCCTTCTCTCGTGCCTGGTGGAGCTGCCTCTTAGGACGGTCCTGGATGCGCTGCTGCCTTCTGAGGGTGAGTGCTTGGGGGGAGGGTGGAATAGGGTGGGAGGGGGAAGGGAGTGGATGGGGAGGGAATTTTGGTGGGAGGGTGGAGGGGAAGAGAGGGGGAGGGGGAGGGGGAATTAGGGTTGCAATGGGGAGGGTGGGAGTGTGGTGGTGGGTGGAATTGGGTGGGAGGGAGGGGGTGGAATTGGGTGGGAGGAGAGGGGGAGGGTAGAATTGGGTGGGAAGGGGAGGGGATGGATGGGGAGGGGGTTGGAGGATGGAATTGGATGGGAAGGAGGGAGGGGGAGGGGGTGGAATTGGTGGGAGGAGGACGGAGGTTGGAGGGTAGAGGAAGGAGGGAGGAATTGGGTGGGAGGGTGGAAGGTAGAGGCAGGAGAGTGGAGGGTGGAATTGGGGAGGGGGTCAGGGTGGTGGAGGGAGGGGTTAAAGAGATGGATGGGTGAAGTGTGGGTGGATGGATAGTGTTAAGGAGGCGGGGGATAGGGTGGAGGGTCGGTTAAAGGAGAAGAGTGAGGGTGAAGGGTGGATGGAGGGAGGGGTTGAATGGATAGGGTGAGAGAGGGATGAAGGGTACAGGTTGGAGGATAGTGTGGGGGGGTGGATGGATGGAGTTTTTGGATGCATTTTTAAAACTTAGATTGAAATAGTTTATCAGGTCGAGGTTGTTTGCAAATACTGCCGTATGCAATATTTGCAGTCTGACCGCGCTTTTTGGTGTGTTGGGTGGAATGGGGGAGGTGGGGGGTATGAGAGGTTGAGTGGGGTGGGGGGGGGTGGAGGAGGGTGAGTTAGGGGGAAGGGGCTGTCATGCCACTTACCTTGTGTATTTATTTATGTTTTGTTTTTGTTTTTTGAATCGGGAGAATAGAGAGAGGGTCTTATATTTGTTAGGTTTAATTAATCTTATTAATTAGATTAATTAGATCTTATGATTGTTACTTTTTTACGTATTTTGTTTATATTATTGTAACATTTTTTGCCTCTATCACCCCATATATCTATCACTTCTGTAATGCACAGACTCAACCACTCACAAGCAAGCACATACACAAATCCATATACGCACAAATACACAAATATTATCACACCCTCTTGAACACACTCTTGAACACACCCTCTTGAACACACTTAAACACACCCTCTTGAACACACCCTCTTGAACACGCCCTCTTGAACACACACTCTTGAAAACACACTCTTGAAAACACACTCTTGAACACACTCTTGAAAACACACTCTAGAACACACTCTTCAGCACACTCTTGAACACACTTGAACACAATCTTGAAAACACACTCTTAACCACACACTCTTGAACACACACAAGCAAACTCGTTCCCTCAAACACGTTCTCAAGTCCATTACTTAAAGGAAACTCAAACAGATGCCTAGATTCTCTTACCTTAATGGGTCGACCAAGTTCCTTTGATAATCGTAACTGTAACTCGATAGGAAGTCGGTTAAATTAATCAAATATTTAAATGATTGGTTGATAAAAGAGATATAAAAAATGCTCATATATTAAAGCTTGCCTTTAGAACCCGTTTTTCCCAACTTATTTACTACCCCTCCCTCCTCCTCATACTTACTCCCCCTTATCCATCCCCCCTCCCCCATTTAATCCCCCTCCCCTCCCCCCATTTACCCCCTCCCCTCCCTCTCCCCTACATGCTTACTCCCCTCCCCCTCCCTCTCCCCCACCTACTTACTCCCCTCCCTCTCCCCCACCTACTTACTCCCCCTCCCTCCTCCCCCCTCCTCATTTTACTCCCCTTCACCCCTCCCCTTTTGGATCTCTCCCTTTGTTATTGCTCGTACGTGATTCATGGGCGTCTTCGGCAATTAATTAGAAGGCCAACAGCCCCCTGGATCCTCAGACGACACGCCCCAGCGGGCCATTTGACGAGCGTCCTCCGGGGAAGAATGGGGTGTTTATCGTCCGTCGGAGGTTAAGTCTCAACCCTGATGGACTTTTCTGCTCGTTAGGACGCTCTCGTACCCTCTCTCGTGGCTCGGGGGGGGGGGGGTGAAGGGGGGTCCATTCTCCGGGGTTACCTATGGCTGGCTACCTATTTTGGGTTCCCTGTTCTGCTATTTTTTCTTCTCCTTGTTTACCTGTCTTCCTATTCTCTCTTCTCACTGGTTGCATATCGTGCAGCTTTCTCTTCTCTTTTGTTACTTATTCTGGTTTATTTATCTTTGATTGTCTATCCAGCTATTCTCTCTTCCCCTTGGTTACCTATCCTGGTTTTACCTACCCTGGGTTACCTATCCTGAGTTACCTATCCTGGGTTACCTACCCTGGCTTTACCTATCCTAGGCTACCTATTCTGGGTTACCTATCCTGGGTTACCTATCCTGGGTTACCTATCCTGGGTTACCTATCCTGGCTTTATCTTTCCTGGGTTACCTCCTCTGGCTTTACCTATCCTGCTATTTTCCCTTCAGCCTCCTCTCTTCTAAACTACATTTCTGTCTACCTATCTGTCTGTCTATCTGTTTATATATGCATCTACCTGTCTATCTGTTTATCCTTCTATCCTTCCTTGCTCCACTTCTCCTATCCTTCACCTCCTGCTTTAATCTAACTATCGTGCTACCTTCCCTTAGTCTTCTTCTCCCTGGTCGACCCCCCCCCTGTCATCCCTCCCTGACTCTCCCTCTCCCCTGATTTCCTTCCCAAATCCCTCCTCTTTGATTGTCCGCTCCTTTGATCCTTCCCTCCCCCCCCCTCCTCCTCTCGTCCTTCCCTTCCTTTTCCGCTATACCCCCTCCTCCTCCGTATCTTCATTACCCTCCCCTGCCTCAATGCACTCCCGCTCCCTCAGCACCCCACTCTAGTCCTACCCCCTGCTCCTGCCCTAATGCTTTCCCCCTCTTCCCTCCCTCCCTTCTCCTCAAACCTGCCTTACCCTCTCCCCTCAATTCTCTCCCATGGCCCTCCCTGAACTCGCTCTACCTTCTTCCCCTCCGTCCCCTCCCTTCCTGTCCCACCCCACCGCTCCCCCGCCCTCTCCCGCCCTCCCTTCCATCCCCTCCCCTCCTTCTCCCTCCCTCCCCGTTCTCTCCCTCCTCCCCTCCACCCCCTCCCCGCCCTCTCCCTCCCTCTCCTCCCCCGCCCTCCATCAGCTCCCCTGCCCTCCCATGCCCTCAACCTCCC
>NC_091581.1:19865621-19868046 GCF_042767895.1 Penaeus vannamei
TCTACACTTTAATATAACGGTCTAATACAAGAGAAGCCGAATTTCAAGAGGTTCCAAGATGCTAAACAACACTCCATACCCTGCTGGTTGTCACTTGATGCCTAGGACTATTACTATCCTTGTATTCCTTATCACTGTATGGCTACATTGCTCCGAACAATACGAGTGGTGGGGGCTTCTTGTTATCATTATCATTATCAGTCGATACCTTTAGGGTCTTATGCGTTTTTTTTTTAACAATGATAACAACAAGTGATAATGGTAAAAATAACAACATGTGCGGATCCAAGACTTTTGGAAAGGGGAGGCGATTGGGCAAAGCCCAATCATAATTGTCGAAGTGTGAGTGTGCGAGTTGTGTGTGTGCTGATGCGTGTGTGTGTATGTGTATGTATGTGTGTGTGTGTGTGTGTGTGTGTGTGTGTGTATGTGTATGTGTGTGTGTGTTCCTGTAAATTTGTCCGCCTTATCACTGAACGCATACTTCTGTTGCCAAGGGGAAGTTAATGATAATAGAGATTATGAAATGGTAATAGTAATAATGATGTTGATAATAATGACGAAAGTGATGATGATTATAATGATGATAATAATGATAAAGGTAATAATATCAATAATAATAATAATAATAATAACAATAATAATAATAATGATAATATCAATAATAATGATAATAATAAAGATAACAAAATAATAATTATAGTAATGGTAATGATGATAATAACAATAACAATAATGATAAGATAATAATAACACTAATAAATACTAATGATAAGGATGATGATCATTATCTATTATCTTCATTATTATTATCACCATTACTAATATTATGATTATCGTTTTATCATCATTAGCCCCATTGTTGTTATTATTATCATTGTTATCATTATTATCATTGTTATCATTATTATCAATATTATTATTATCATCATTATCATTATCATATTACTATTATTGTCATCACTATCAATATTATCATTATCAGTTTTATCTCTTTTTTTGTTATCGTCATCATCATCATCATCATTATCAATATCATTATCTTTATCATTATCGTCATCATCATCATCATTATCATTATCATCTTCATTTTTATCACTGTTATTACCATCATTATTATTATCAATAATGTTGATTACCACTACTACTAATATTATCATTATTATTGTTGTTATCATTATCATTATTATTATTATCATCATCATTATCATTATTATAATCATCATCATTATTGTCATTATAATTACCATCATTTTCATTATCACAAATAATATCATCATAACATTTCTTACATTCACAAAGCCACTTACATCACATATATTTTTCAGTCTTCAACACACACTTTTCAGTTATTGAATGTTCTCTCCACAAAAAAAAAGAAAAAAAAAAAAAAATTCCATCAAATAATAGATGAACCACTTTTTCCCCGGTGACTTAAATATGCACTTTATCAAACTTTAATTAAACCTCTTGACATTTGTAATTAGTCACCAGAACAGAGACCGTCAGAGAGAGACAGCGAAGCGAGGTGGATGATATAAACCCTTGGGTGTAATGGTGTTTGAGATTTCACGTAGGATTGGATTCTGTTGTTTGGTTCGTTTACATGTCGTCTATGATTTGTGATACGCCATTTTGTTGTCCCATATTTGTATAATTTTAAAGTTGTTATATTGAGGGATTAAATAGGTGAATTTTGTGGTTTATACAAAAGTGCTACTTGACTGAATCGAACTGGAATCATTGAGCCGGTACACAAATCAGAAACAGTTATGGGTTATGAATTATATTGATAAAAAAAGGATAGTAATAGTATTGATAAAAATGATAATAGTATTGATAAAAATGATAATAATATTATTGATAATAATGGCAAGCCCTCCCCGCCGATAATTGCAATCCGCTCAGTTGATGGACTGATCATCTCAGATCATTTTGGGGTTCGTGAGTATTTTGAGCGACTATGTCAAGTGGACCCTCTAGCAGTTAGCCTGGATGCAAGCGGTGTTGCAATCCTTGTGCCGGACATACCCATCAGTGAGTAAACTCCTACCCTGATTAAGGATAGAGAGATGATCTCTAAGGTGAAGGGTGGGAAAGCTGTGGGCATATGCAATATCCTTGCTAACACGCTAAAGGCTGGGGGTGAACCTATGGCACGGGGCTAGCATACTGTCCTGCCTGCCATCTGGCAGTCAGGTTTCACCCCCCCCCCCACCTGTTGATGGGCGTGGTCATCACTCCTTGGAAGGGGAGAGGGGATCGTTGAGACTGTAGCACAGTATACCAGGCAAGGTTTTCGCCCACTTCTGAAATGGATCCACGACCGCCTACTAACCAAAGACCCGAACGCCGTCGTGAGTTCGGCCGTGGGCTGCCTCCAGCCTACATTGACTTCAAGAAAGCTTTGGTAGCAAGCCCATAT
>NC_091581.1:19901046-19903546 GCF_042767895.1 Penaeus vannamei
AACGCGAGTCGAGGACATGAATAGAAAACCCGCCCTTGATATGCATCCAGCGAGGCGTTTTCAAGCTTGTCAACTTCGCCAAACGCAAAAACACACTTATTTATTTTCTTCTAACTCTTCCTTAGTTATCCCCCCAGCAACCCCAAGAATCAAGTGACCATGCGCAACAGCCTTGATTTAGATAGATAGATGGTTAGATAGATAGATAGATAGATA
The DNA here is from genome assembly GCF_042767895.1 of Penaeus vannamei. Classification (NCBI taxonomy): domain Eukaryota; kingdom Metazoa; phylum Arthropoda; class Malacostraca; order Decapoda; family Penaeidae; genus Penaeus; species Penaeus vannamei. Next base: position 19,901,263 of record NC_091581.1, read on the forward strand.
TGATAATAGCATTCCTTGAAAAAGAATATCCAGGAATAACAAGCAACAAGAGACACGAAGATAAACAGGAGATACAGGAAGAGGTGGAAGCCGAAGGGAGGAACCTGGTCTTATGAAGCCACTTAAGGGGCTGACTACTTCACACGAGCTTCTGCCTTCCCTTGTCTGTCTTGTGAGGACGTCCTGTAGCCTGTCAGTCTGCAAGTCTAGCCATTCCAGACAGCTGTAGTGTGATTCTACCTTTGAACTTCGTAGAGTTATTTTGATCATTTTATGGTGTGTGTTTCGTATAGTATGTTGTGGTTTCGTGTGTTATAGTGTTTGTGTGTTTATGCTGTGGTGTGGTCGTATGTGTGCGTGTGGTCGTGTGTTATAGTGTGTGTACTTGTGCTATGGTGTGGCTGTGGGTGTTGTAGTGTGTTTGTTTATGTTATAGCGTGGCTGTGTGTAATATAGCGTGTTTGTTTGTTAAAGCGTGGTTATATGTGTTAAAGTGTGTGCGTTTATGCTATGGTGTATGTGTGTGTTTATGGTACGGTGCGGTGGTGTGTTATAGCGTTTGTGAAGGTTTTGTGTTATGAAGTATTATCATACTATTATTTATTTTATTGTGTGAGTTTGTGTGTGTGTGTAGTTGCACGCGCGTGTGTGGGTCTATGTTGCATTGCATAGTTTTGTCTGTTAATCGTAGTGTAGTCATGGGTTATGGGTTATGATCGCCTTCAGTTTCTTCCTCTTCTTCCTCTTCTTCTTCTTCCTCTTTTTCTTATTCGTATTCTGCTTCTTCTTCTTGTCTACTTCCTCTTCTCCGTTTTCTTCTTTTTTACAATCTTATATATGCATGTCTCTACCCATGCTTATATGCTCACCACATTTTCTCCTTAATGTTATTACGTATCACCAGTTTGTTCTTATTCACTACGTTACTCACTAAGTCCTCGATATATCAATAATGTCGTCACAGGTAAAAGTATAACACTGTCTACACTAAAAACGAACATCAATAACTCTAATTCTTCGTTGCATTCTTCCCTCTCTCTTTGGTCCCATTTTCCTAAAAATAAACAAATAAATAAATAAAGAAAGAAAATAATAAATAAATAAATAAATAAACAATTTTACTTCAATATATATATATATATATATATATATATATATATATATATATATATATATATATATATATAATAAAGGAGAAAAAGAAAAGAAAACGTGGTACGAAAGTCAAGAGACGAGACAGGACAGAGATTCAATCAGTTTGAGTGAAGAAGCGTAAAGAAAAATAGGCAAAAAAACAACAACAAAAAACAGAATCTCTTCCACATTTTCCAGACCATCTCCCAAGGCAAAAGAAGGCCAAGACAACCACGCTAACACAAAGGCTTATGTGACACTGATTATGATATTGGAGGAATGAAGGTGCTAAGTGTCATAAACTTACATCTGTTTCGTCCTTAAGATCAGTGGAAGAGGAGTGGGGGTAGAGGGGGGGTATCGTCGAAGGGATGTCTGGGTGGTTGTAGGTGCCTTATGGGGTCTCTGTTTGGGGCTGGGTTTAGGGCTTTTGGGGGGTTTGGGGCTTGTGTGGAGCTTAGTTTAGGGCTTTTTTTTGGGGGGGGCTTTGTTTAGAGGTCTTTTGGGGGCTGGGTTTAGGGCTCTTCATGGCGATCTTTAAGAATTTCATGGCGATTTTCAAGAACTTCATGGTGATTTTTAACAACTTCATCACGTTTTTTTTAACAACTTCACGTTTTTTTAACTTCATGATGATTTTAACAACTTCATGGTGATTTTTAACAACATGGCGATTTTCAAGAACATTATAGCAATTCTAAGATCCATGGCGACTTTTAACAACTCCATAACGATTTTCAAGAACCTCATGATTTTCAAGAACTTTAAGGCCATTTTTAACAACTTTATGACGATTTTTAACAACCTCATGGCGATTTTCAAGAACATGATGATTTTCAAGAACTTCATGGCGATTTTTAACGTCATGGCAATTTTCAAGAACTCTATGGCGATTCATAACTGCATCACTTTTTTTAAGCACTTCAAGACGATTTTCAAGAACTTCATGACGATTTTAAAAACATGACTTTCAAGAACTTCATGACGATTTTTAACAAGGTGGCGATTTTCAAGAACTTCATGACAATTTTAAAAACATGACTTTCAAGAACATCATGACTTTTAGAACTTCATGACGATTTTTAAGAATTTCATAGTGATTTCAAGAACTTTTAAGAACATGGCGATTTTCAAGGACTTCATGACGATT
>NC_091581.1:19908546-19911046 GCF_042767895.1 Penaeus vannamei
TGTGAAAGATGTCGAACTTTATTGGCATCCAACGAGAGACAAACTTATTTTCGAAATGTTTCACTCGCCGTCGCTCTCTGGTTTCAGTCGGCATCTGCTCGGTTCACTCGCGATACAGGCTTGAACCGCTTCGCTTTGTGGTGATGAAGCTTATCGGCCTCTTCTTCTTCTTTGGTTGTTTGTTTGTTTCTCTACTCCCCTCTGTTTTGTTTTTGTTTGTTTTTCCTTTGGTCTTATCTTGTATTACTGTTGGTTTGTCTCTCTCTTTCTGTTTCTGTCTGTTTATCCCTGCCTGTCTTTCTGTCTCTCTATTTATCTATTTATTTCTCTCTCTCTCTCTCTCTCTCTCTCTCTCTCTCTCTCTCTCTCTCTCTCTCTCTCTCTCTCTCTCTCTCTCTCTCTCTCTCTCTCTCTCTCTCTCACACACACACACACTCATATTATTTTTACTCTCTTACTTTTTCTTTTTTCTTTACGTTTAATAGCAACGGTGGCAAGGGAGGTAGGCATACTTAGAAGAAGAAGAAGAAGTAAATGAATAACTTGAGAGAGAGAGAGAGAGAGAGAGAGAAGGAATGAGAGAGAGAGAGACAGACAGACAGAGAGAGAGAGAATGAGAGAAAGAGAGAGAGAGTGAGGAGTGACAGAGAGAAAGAGAAGGAAAGAGGGAGGGACACACACCACAGAGAAAGAGAGAGAGGGAGGGAGAGATAGAGAGAGGGGGGGGGGGATCAGAGAAGGGAAGAGACAGATAGAGACAAGAGAGGGAGAGAGGAAAGGCGGGAGGGACAGAGAGAGAGAGGTGGGGGGGAGGAGGGAAGGACAGAGAGAGACAGAGAAAGGGAGAGCGAGAGACAGAGAGAATTTTGGGTTGTATGTCTGTCTGGCATTCGTTTACATATAAACCTCTTTTCATTTATCTGACTAAAAGACATCGATACGAAATTCTTCTTGGATCGGAAAGTCGGCGAGAAAATTGTTGCAAATTCACTGAAAATGTCGTAGATTCGAGTTTTTACTCTTTCTTTTTCCTTATTTTTTCAGGGTGTCGACGTCAGCATAGTCATATTTTCCATACTGAGAATCTCTTGAAAATAAGTTATGGGTATATTTTCTCTCCTTTTTTTTCATTTTTGACGCCTGTTCATATTGATTTTCCTGTAAGGCGCACGCACACACACACACACACACACACACACACACACACACACACACACACACACACACACACACACACACACACACACACACACACACACACACACACACACACACACACACACATGTACACGGACTCAAAGAGATTCGTGAAAAACATACTGAACTGTAGAACGTCTAATCTGAAGATGAAGGCAAAAAAACAAAAGAGAAAGGGGGTGAAAAAAAAAGAAGAGAAAGAGAAGAAGAAGGAAAGGAAGAAGAGAAAGAGAAGAAGAAAAGAAACAGGAGAAGAGGAGAAAGAGAAGAAGGAATAAAGGGAAAAAAAGAAAAGGCGAAAGAGAACGGAAGAGGAGAATGAGAAGAAGAGGAAAGAGAGAAGAACAAAGAAAGGAAGAAGAGAAAATTGGCATCGGCCGGAATGTTAGCAGACAGTCGGCGGGGAAGCAGCGCCTCTGGAGGGCCTTTCTCTTTTTTTCTCTTTCTTCTCTTTCTCCTTTCCTCTTCTTCTCTTTCTTCTCTTTCTTCTTTTTCTCCTTCCTCTTCTCTTTCTTCCCTTTCTTCTCTTTCTCCTTTCTTCTTCTCTTTCTTCTCTTTCTCCTTCCTCTTCTTCTCTTTCTCCTTTCTCTTCTCTTCCTCCTTTCCTCTTCTTCTCTTTCTTCTCTTTCTTCTCTTTCTTCTCTTTCTCCTTCCTCTTCTTCTCTTTCTTCTCTTTCCTATCATTCTCCTTCCTCTTCTTCTCTTTCTTCTCTTTTTTCTTTCTCTCCTCTTCTTCTCTTTCTTCTTTCTCCTTCCTCTTTCTCTTTCTTCTCTTCTTCCTCTTCTTCTTTCTCCTTCCTTCTCTTTCTTCTCTTTCTCCTTTTCTCCTCTCTATTTCTCTTTCTTCTCTTTCTCCTTCCTCTTCTTTCTCCTTCTCTCCTTCTCTTTCTCCTTTCCTCTTCTCTTTCTCTTTCTTCTTTCTTCTCTTTCTCCTCACCTTCTCTTTCTTCTCTTTCTCCTTTCCTCTTTCTCTTTCTTCTTTTCTCCTTTCCTCTCTCTTCTCTTTCCTTCTCTTTCTCCTTTCTTCTTCTTCTCTTTCTCCTTTTCTCTTCTTCTCTTTCGTCTCTTTCTCCTTTCCTCTTCTTCTCTTTCTTCTCTTTCTCCTTCCTCTTCTTCTTCTCCTTTCCTCTTCTTTCTTTCTTCTTCTTCTTTCTCCTTCCTCTTCTTCTTTCTCCTTCTCTTCTTCTTTCTCCTTCCTTTTCTTCTCTTTCTTCTCCTTCTTCTGTCTGTGTCTCTTTCTCCTTTCCTTCTTCTCTTCTTCTTTCTTCTTTCCGCCTTCCTCTTCTTCTTCTCTTTCTTCTCT
>NC_091581.1:19949400-19956995 GCF_042767895.1 Penaeus vannamei
TGGGGGGGGTGGGTTGATGTGAGGCGGTGTTAATTTTGCTACGTGTAATTGGGTGGGATTATGCGGTTTCATGGGCTAGATGCAGTTTGGCATTAAGGGGGAAGGGAGCACTTGGTCATGTGGGTTGGGGGAAGGGAGGGGAGGGGGGGAGGGGTGGGGTGTGTAATTCCTGTGCATTCCCTTTAGTCCATTAAATGTATTGCTTCTGACTACTGGGATATACTGTAAAGGATTCCTGAAGTGTCATTCTTTAGCAGTAGTTGTAGCATGTTTGTATATCTAGGAAAATGCCTTTTTCCTGCAGTTGTACAAGTAATTTTTATATCTTTGATAAAGACCTTGGTTTTCAAATACCCTATTTATGTATAATGGATCTAGTAAATCTTTACGGTGTGGATGGACAGTAGTAAATCTCTACGGTGTGGATGGACAAAGCCAGGGCAAATTGAAGTTAAAGGGATAAAGATTGAGGAAAGCATGACTCGCAGCCTAAGCAAGCTAGGCACTCGAGTTTCAACTCTCTTGCTGTGCATAGTAAGGTGAAGACAGTGTTTGTTATAAGATTTTAGGGGACAGAGCCCGCATCAACCCTCCCCCTCAGGCAAAGCCCAATCACGGCAACTTAGATTAAATTGATAATGTTTTTAGAGGACTAAAAGCTGCAGTTGTCATTACAAGAAAGTCAAACTAAGTCATGTCACAAAAGAAAAAATTCCTGAAAGTGCTGCTCACAGCCTAGGTGCACTTGATGAACCTTGATATTTGCATATAGTTTACCAAAGGGTATTGGGGGATGGTGACGGAACAATTCATTAACCCTCATCACGGGCGGTTCAGGTATGCTGACTCAGTAATAGTCAGATGACCCATAGGTTTGTGAAGTCCAGCGTTTTTATTTTTTTATTTTATTTTTTTTATTTTTTTTTTTTAATTGAATTTGCCCAATGATGTATGAATGGAAAAATTCCTAACATTGACTATAAGATGCATGGTATTTTTATATTTTCATTTAAAGCATTATTACTATATATCAGAATAATTCATATTTAGTTTCACATCAATATTTATATTTAAATTTAACCTAGAATATGAATAAGGAAAAAAAAAAACATTGACCAAAGATTCTTGTTTGACGAATGTAAAGAAATGTTTAGCTACCAACTTCCAAGTTGAAGCTGCAGATCCCATGAATATTCGAAATGTGGAATTCTGAAGCGATTTACGCCCTCCTAGAAAAGGATAGAACTCCGAAAACTTTAGAAGATTGTGGGATCCATAGCTAATTTCTGCGGTTATATTTTGATGCCGCGATTTCACTGGGCAAAGCTGATGCTTTTTGCAGTGTGAAGACATTTGATGGGTGGGTTGGTTCCATTGCACATCACTGGATTATAGTGAAATTCATGAGTCTGACCGTACCTTAACCTTGAATAATTATCAGAAATTTTATCCTAAGTTTAGAACGAGTGTCAGTATTGTAAAGAAATAACATTTTACTTGTGGGATGTGATAACTGGGTTGTCCTTGGCACTTTGGGCAAAACTAATTTATCTCTGTATATATTCTGATTGTATAGGTTGAATTAGATCCTTATTTAATGATATGATTCCATGGAAGTCTGCAAGGTGTGTTTGCCAACAGTGCAAAGGCTACAGTGATGGTCTATGTATATTTGATTTGAGTATGTTTTAGGCCATCTACTGTAATTCTTTGTATTTAAGTAGTTTTGCATGCAAGATATCCACTAGGATTTTGAAGTCTTTTATTAAATATTGGCATCGTCAAACATTTACCAAATGGCCATGAAAGTTGCGTCAACTTGTGTTTTTGTCAGCCCTAATTTTTAAAATATGAAATTGTAGCTTGTCATACAATACATGTATGGGAGATGAGTGCATTGTTACAATTTTATTTATTTATTTATTTATTGTTATTTATTTATTTTATTTTTTTTACAAAGGTTAAGAATAGTCAATACCCTGATGTTTGTGGGCATGTCTGTATGGGTTTCTAATGATTATCACATGAAACATATTGCTATTAATTAGGTTACTGGGTTTAACCATTGTAAGTTGGGGGTGGGGGTGGAACCTTGAACAATTTGCTAGCAGTAGTAGAATATCTAAGATTTAGAAGGATAATGTAAATCACTTCTTAATATTATCATCTGTGAATATTATGCTCTTATAACTATCATCAGTAATAAAAATATCATATTGATGATTCTTTAATGTTAATAGTAATTGTTAATGCTTGTGGATATACATTTCATTCTTTTGAAGTTAGATTTGTTTGTATCAGGATTTTCCATTCATGTACTTATTTATGGAAATAATTAACAATATTGGTAGATGTATTTGCATAAAAAAAAATGGAATTCCCTTTATGTAAACAATCAATAGTGTGTAAAAGGTTGTTCCATTATTAAATTTGTTAGTTTTTGTAATTTTTTCAGGAACCTTTTAAATGTTTACTATCTTGGTAATAATAAAATAATTTGCCCATATCCCTTTGTAATTATGAAGGATGGTGGTTTCTTGTTCCTTGAGCATACATTCCAACGTAGATGTGTTTACAGATACCTCAAGACAATAGAAGGTGTACTATTTCCATTTTTCATATAAATAGTTCCTCTCTATTTGCATAGATTAACAAAGGTTGGATTTTTTACCAATATTTTCTTGCTTAATAGTACACTTTTATACTAAAATGCAAGTTGCTACAGACATTCATTTTGAATTTTGGTGAAAATTTAGCATGGACTACATTATTGATTGCAGGAGTGGAAGGAGCATTTCAGTGTTTTGAGGTTATTTTCATCAGTACTGGCCTGATGCCAGCATTATTTTAAGGTGGATGTAACCCCTTATTACCTCTGTTGCAGGAACACTCGGAGCCTGAACAGATGCGCAAGCTGTTCATTGGTGGATTAGACTATCGTACCACTGATGAGAGCTTGAAGGCATACTTCGAACAGTACGGCGAGATTGTTGATGTTGTTGTGATGAAAGACCCCAAGACAAAGCGCTCAAGAGGGTTTGGGTTTGTGGCCTTTTCTCAAGCATACATGGTCGATGAGGCACAGAAAAACAGACCTCACAAGGTAAGCTTTTTATATATATATATATATATATATATATATATATATATATATATATATATATATATAGTTATATAGATAAATAAATAAATAAATAACAATAGATATGTAAAATAAATAAATATAAATTTTGGCTTGTTCTTGTTCTGATTTTATATAAATGATTAGCAAATGTACATTTATTTCATATTTTTCCTCTGCCATTTAGATTGATGGGAGGTCTGTCGACACAAAGCGTGCTGTCCCTCGAGATGAAATTGGGAAGCCTGAGTCTGGGGTCACAGTCAAGAAGCTGTTCGTAGGTGGTATAAAGGACGATGTAGATGAGGAGGTAAGTTTTTATTTTGAAGATTTATATTTTTCTATGTATTGCTATATATATATATATATATTTTTTTTTAACCTTTTTCAATTTTGAGTATATTGTGGAAGGTTCATTTCAAACTTTATTACAGGATCTACGAGAAACCTTTGGCAAGTTTGGAACAGTAGTGTCTGTGAGCATCCCAACAGAGAAGGAATCACAGAAGAAGAGAGGCTTCGCTTTTGTAGAGTTTGAGGATTATGATGCTGTAGATAAGGCATGCTGTGAGTGCCGTAAGTCTAACGTTGACATGTCTTGGAGATATCCAATCGTGTTATAACCCATCTTGAGAGAGGTGGGTTAACAAGGTCCAAAGGGGGTGATTAGCCGGTGAAAATCCCTCCACTTGGATCAGCTTTAGGTTTTTATATTTACCATGTATATTTTTATTTGACAGTGCACAAGAACATTCAGATGAAGGGGAAGCGTGTAGATGTCAAGAAGGCCCTAAGCAAGAATGAAATCCAGATGCAGCAGCGTGGCCGAATGGGTGGCATGGGTGGAATGGGTAGAGGTGGTGGCGGAAATGGACCTTGGGCTGGTGGTCGGAACGACAATTGGGGAAACAACCAGAGCGGTGGATGGGGAGGTGAGCATAAATTCTCCTTTTTGGAATTTTGAGCACTTCCTTTGGAAATGGTTATTGCAGTACCACTACTCATTATTTTGATTTAGATTGACCAATATTATTCTTGTTCAGTATTATTTTGTTTATTAATGGAGATTACTTTTGATTATAGATAATCGTGGAGGTTGGGGCAACCAAGGCAACTATGGCACTCCTAACCAGAGTGGTCCAGGTGGTTACAACCAGGGTGGCTATGGCAACCAAGGCCCATGGCAAGGTGGTCCCCCCAACAACCAGGGTTGGAACAACCAAACCAACCAGGGTTGGGGCCCACAAGCTGGTAACTATGGTGGCACACCAAACAACTGGGGTCAGGGACCTAGCGACTTCGGCAACAACTACGGACAGAGCTATGGTGGTGGACCCATGAGGAACCAGGGATATGGACAGACCAACAGGCCAGCACCGTACAGTGCCGGTAAGGATCATGAAGACCTAGGTAGGCTGTAAGGGTTACTAGTAAATTAATATTCATTTTAATAAATGTTAAGAAGAAAATCCTCCTCCTAAAACAAAACTAAGTTGAGTTGGCCTTGGAATTTCAGGTGGAGCTCCAGGCTACAACAACCCTGGTCCTAACAACTATGGAGGTGCTGCAAACATGAACCAGGGCCCCAACAGACGATACTAGACTTTTGCTGGTGCGTATTTCTCTTTTTGTTATTCCATAGTTTTGGCACAGATTTCCATTGCTAGACGTGGTATTTGTGGGCAAAGCATTGATCTTAAATCATGATATATGTTTAAATTTAAGAGATAAAGGTTGATTTTGAGAGTGTTAATAAAATTAGACATTTGACTACTAACCTTATACAGTTAAATGTTGACTAATTTATTATTTTCCACCACACACTAGGTACATAGCAGGTTAGCCATGCAGGCAGGCAGACAGGCAGGGCTTGAGTCAGGGCCCCAGAACAGTCAGGATATGCTAGGACTGAGGCAGGCAAGCTGAGCTAGGGTCATAGGGAGGCCGACAGGCTCCTCGACACCAAGATAAAGCGAGCCAGTGTCAAGAAACATTCCATTCGTCGCATGGACTAGCCACTTGCCTCCATTGTAGGAAAAATATGAACACTGGAAAATTTAAAAGATATTTTCTCTGTACTTGCATTTTATATATTTAGGATAATGTGTAGAAGTGTCAACTATCTCAATATGGAATTAACCAAAGCATAGTCAGTTCTTTGTAATGTGTGTGCAGCATTGTATTTTCATTTTACAAATAAATTAATCCTAAGAATGGTGTATTATGACATCCTCGGAGGCATATCTGGGAGAGAAAAGGCTACTAGGCAGTGAATTCTTAGGAACTGTCTAGGTCTAAACCTCAGGTAGGTTCTTGTGTTCGGTTTTGTGGTGTAGGCAGTAATGTATCATAGGGTTGGGTACACCGTTCATTTTTGAGTGGTTAGCACATTGTGTAGTGGTGCTAGGTCACGCTTTAGTGTGAGTGCACTTCTCAGCTTTTGTACCTCAATGCTACTGTCTTGTGTTCAAAGTACCAAGTTCAAAGACGACAAACTTAAGTGGTTTAAGTTCTCGGCTGTGGCATGCTTACCTCGTTGACTAATTCGGTGATTTTCCCCAGGTATTGATGACGCCACACCCTCCCGTACCAAAGATGAAGGTCAGCAGTGGCCCTAGTCAGACCTGCCACGCCAACCTGTGATACATATTTTTTTACTTTTTTAAATTATATATGAAAAGATAACTTTTTTTTCTTTGAATCCTTCATAGAATTTCAACAGATCTGTTCTCATTTTCTGGGGACTGCCATAACTGAGCTTGTTGACCACATCAAAAACTTATCCAGGCAAATTTGAAAATTGTCATTAGTAAAATTCTGCAAATTAGTTACTTTTTTGAGTATGACCTGTCATGCTGAAGAGGGCAGAAAGCATGGGCATTAAGATTTAGAATTTGATCCCATAAGTACTACATAAGAACTGCAAGATAATCTTTGTCATCCTCAAATGAATATCAGAAATTGCATGCATCATGCAAAATCCTACTAATTCACAAATAAAATTTAAGTTTGCATGTTCATTTGATAAAAGCTTTTGTTAATGAATTGCATATGCATGAACTCAAGGATGAAAGTTTGTGTATAAATGCTAATGTTGTCATACAAGTAAACCTTGCAATAGTGCCTTGTTTGTTGTGGACCAAAGTTTAAAGATTTTTGGAGAATGCTATTTTTCAACTTGATTCAAAGGGTCCATTCTAGTTACTTTGGATATAGGGAGTTTTAGAAATGCAAAGATAATTTCCTGCCCCTGGGAAAATGTTGCCTTCAATTTAGTAATTTTCTCAAATATATGTGCACATAGATGGCTCAGCCATTGCTTAGCTACTTTGGAGTCAATTAGTAGATCTTATAACATCCCCTTCCCTTGATTTAGTGGGAGGGGAAAGTTTTTTTTACTAATGCTATTAATATTGTTATTTTTATTACATATATTATAATTGCTATTTTGTTGATGTTACTAACATCATTATTAAATGCTAATATCGAAAATCGAAGAATATGGTGAACTTGAGTGGTTGTTCCTGTAATTGGATCATTGGTAACCTTTTATTTGTGGAGACATCTTTATGTAAAACAATTACTAAATTAAACAGTGGGCATAAATACACACGTGCCATCCCCAGTGACGTGGTTATAGGTTGGATAGTATTAGAGACCGGGAGAAACTGCCAATAGTTTAAGAAATCTTTTTAGATTAGAGTAAATAAAACTTCAACCAGGTGATTCAGAATGTCATATCCAGGGACCAATTTTAGTGTAGATTATTAGATCCTGTAATAAAATGCAAAACTAAACTAGTATGCATGTAATGTTTGAAGAGAAGATTAAATGGAGAAAGTTTTTTTTAAGTGGATTCATTTGTGATGTGTATAAAGAAAATTGAAAAATCAATTTCTTGTTTAATTATGTTGCTAAAAACTGCATGATTAAACGTACATTGTCCAAACAAGATTATAAAATGCATATTGCCAAAACATACTATGTACTAGTGTGTATAATTAATAGATGTTATGAGGTCGTTGAATATATTTTTCTATAAAGCCTTCTCCTCCCCCTCCCTTTCCTAATCTCTCTCCCTCTTCTAATCCATTTCTGTCTCCGTCTCCCTCTACTAATCTGTCCCCCTCTCCTCCTGTCTCTTTCCCAGCCCTAATCTCCCTCTCCCTCTCCTAATGTCTCCCTCCCTCTTCCTCTTGTAATGTCTCTCCCCCTCTCCCTCTTCTAATGTATGTCTCTCTCTCTCTCTCTCTCCCCTAAACTCACTCTCTCTCTCTCCCCTAAACTCACTCTCTCTCTCTCCCCTAAACTCTCTCTCTCTCTCTCCCCTAAACTCTCTCTCTCTCTCTCTCTCTCTCTCTCTCTCTCTCTCTCTCTCTCTCTCCCTCCCTCCCTCCCTCCCTCCCTCTCTCCCTCCCTCCCTCCTCCCTCTCTCTCTCTCTCTCTCTCTCTCTCTCCTCTCCTCCTTTCCCCC
>NC_091581.1:19957495-19972495 GCF_042767895.1 Penaeus vannamei
CCTTATCCAGTTGTTGAGAACACTCACCCTCTGCAGCTGAGAGGGTAGCTACTGAGTCTGGTGCTCAAACTGAAATAACCATTATGTATTATCTTAATAAAAATGTCTGTCATTTTAGTGGAGAAATTATTGACTTTATCTCTTAAAAAAAAATCAAAATCCATGAGTTTCTGGGGGCTTTGCCTCCTGGTCCCCTACCAGGCCTGCAGCTCCCAGGACCCTTGAGTATTTTTGGTTGGAACATACTTTGCCCCACCACTTCAAAATACCTTCCTACAATTATGTATACACATTCCTCATTTCATCAAACAAATCATATATGACACATATATATTGTATTAAATCTCTAATTTAATTTCACATTTACAGACGTATTCTAACTCAATTTCACTTATAAATTTATACCCTATTTTACTTCATTTACATATCAGCATTTCAAATGTACAGACTTGTATTCTAACTCAATTTCACTTTTATAAATCTATGCTCTATTTTACTTCATTTACAAATCTGCATTTCCCTTGAAAACACTCGCACAAAACGACCACGTATGATAAAAAATTCTTACAACAATATGAGTCAAAAGTGAATTAAAACTGAACCTAAATTACGAAGCTGCTCAAGAAAATGATCACTCCAAAAGATGTTTTATAAATAACCCGTTTTCTATTAGCAAATTACAAGATTAGAGCCAGATTGAGATACAGTGATTTTTTTTATGAGGAATAAATCAAGGCATTGATAATATTAACATCTGAAATAAAAATTTCAATATTCAATCCCATACACCAAAAATATTCTGCTTCTTTGCTCTGGCTACACACTGGGATTATTTCCAGTACAACTTCATACAATAAGTTCTCCCCCATCCATATACAAAATGTTTCAAACCAAAGTACCACCTGGTTATATATATGATTAAAATAAGAGGACACAAATCATTAACAGAAGTTTATTACATACAAGGAAATGGGAAAGTAACAGCTTCATTAAACAAATAAAAAAAAAATATCCAAGGTAACAAGAAAAAGAAATTGACACATCGCACCACCACCTTGGCTTAGATTTCCTTTCATATGCCATTATCATTAGTCAAATTATTTCACTGGTGTTTCATTGAAAACCACTTTTGTTCTCTTATGCTGCTATTTTTCTAATGATGTTCTTACTTATTCCAAAATACATACTCTTCTGTTTCTACTTTTTTCCTCTATGCAAAGGAGTCGTAATAAATCTTTTCACACATTTTTGAAGCTGTCTATAGAAATGGGAAATGTATGGAAGTGATTGTAATCATCAAAGACATAACATGGGGATATTGTCATCATATCTTCAGTATATAACTGCACACTTACTTCATAATGGTATGTCTACGTATTCCCCACACTTTCTTCCTTTTAATATCTACATGCTATCAGCACAAAGGACTATAATAATCTCTCTATAATAAAATCTCAAGAAAAATATAAATATATAATACTGGATCTGTTGAATTAATGTTTGTTTCAATTTATCTACACATTTAAAAAATTATTCTTCACAAGATACTTTTCCTAAAAAAATTTCCTTAGACTTCTTGTTCCTTTATGAACATTTTTTTCCTTTATGCCTTGATAACTAATCACTAAGCAAAGAGAAAATAGTTATTAATTACATATAGAATCAAATGTATCTGTTAATGGCAGTAAGTCATTCTGGGAGTTTGCTTGTGAAGTGGCTGAAATCTACATGTTTTAAGTTTGCTCTTCAGCAAGATGTTAATTGTCTTTAAGACAAGCAATCTGGAATGTCATATTTCTGAACACATTTATATGAACACATAATCAGGCCTGTTCCGGCTTTAGTAGTTGAAGCATTTAAAGAAGGAAAACAAGTGATATAAGAGTACATTGCAAAAATTGAACATGTCTTGTTTTCTTTATCATTTCTCTATATACACTGTGAGCAAGGATTAAATGCAGATACATGTCAAGAAATGACAATTTGCAGTAAAGGAGAGAAATTAACAATTAATGAAAGAAGGTATCTATTCATGCCAAGTAAAACTGGGCCCACTTGTCACATGGATAGTATCTTTGTCATGTACATTTGAGCCTGCTCTCTGCTGTGTGAATTAGTTCACTTCTTTGACCCAAACTGCATTGACTGTGGAGGTACAAGCACTTCAAGGTAGGCTTATGGTCTCTTTTTAGCCTCATTAGCTGAAAGATCATGTGTACTGCAGCCAAAATTATAGAGACAAAAGGACACAACATTTCCTGTGTTTCTAGTTCTGCTTGTGGAGCCTAACTTGTGGTTCAGTATGGCGCAGGAAAATACATCACCATCTGCTTATATTGGCTTCATTCTACTAAATCTTTATATTCCATGGAACCCTCCTTAAACACATTACTGAAGCAATTGTACATCTCAATGATACACCACTTGGCATCATAACTGCATTTTCTTCTCCTTCAATTAATACATGGATGTCACCATATCCCCAGGAAATTTTATAATATACACTATGTCTGAACATCAATATCTTTATTTTTTTCAAGTTTTAATACTGTACATAAATATAGAATCTTCTGGAAATGTGTGGAATTTAAAGAATAAAGTTTTGAAAATCAATAATAATAAACAGCAAGGAAATAAAAAAAAACACATGAGAAAAAAATTCACACACTTCTCCATCATTTACACTTAAACTCTTATAACCAACAGACCCAAATTGCTACCACTACATGAGAAAATTTCTCTCCTACTTTCTTCAGCATTACACCCAGTCAATCATACTTTGAACTGTTACATTTCAAGCCTAAAAATATAAACTGGAAAAAAAGGAAAAAAAATCATACATCTGAAATTAATGACATCTTGCTATATATCAACAGCTTTTATTCTTCTCTCTGGCAGTGTAAATTTTCACCATTTACACCTGGGGATTAGTTTTCGTATCAGTGTTGACAGTTCCAGAAAAAGAAATCCTTCATTATTTTAAAATCTTGACTTGGGACCCTAAAAATGTGCTGAAACATTGGAGGTAACCAACTAGTCGTGTATAACGTAAGAAATATATACATACTACATCAAGCACCTCCAATGCACATAGCTAGACACAGATGTTAAAAAAATAAAAAATTAAAAAATTGAAAAATCATAAATAAAATAAAGTAACAAAACATGTTAATAATAACAATAACAATAAAATAATCCTTCGTAATCACTCAAGAAACAAGTGCACCAGTACAAAACGCACCAACATCTAAAGCCAAGATCTAACGTATGAAAGTGGTAAAAAAAAAATAAAAAAAAAAAAAAAAAAAAAAAGCTAACAGAAACTAGAAAGAGGAGGGGGAAATGTTAAGCTCTGAAATATGGCCTTTTGCAAATTTGTACAACTGTTTGAGACTTTGGTTACCCCCAAAAGCCATCTTCTAAGAAACTGAAACCTTGGAACTATTATGCTTTGTACCCCTACATAAAACTCCATCACTGCTCTGCTCTATGAACTGACATTTTTCTGTTGTTGCATTACAGAATGGGAGGGAACAAAAAGAAAAGTTATAACTGTCATTTTACGTGCGCGCTCTCTTTCTCTCTCCACCTTCTTCCTTTTTTTCTTCAATGTTCTTCCTTTCTCTCAGATATCAACTGGCAATGTACAGGCTTCCCACCCGCTGCTTTAGCTACGTCTTCAGCTTCTTTCGACGGACGCTGTTCGACATCTCAGAGTCACTGGTGTCCGACCCAGAGCCGTCAAACTCCACAAGGGAACCCGCTTTGTTGTTGAGAAGAGCATTGTTGCTGGTCATAGCTGCGAAGTTGCCAGTGTACTTGGTCTTCTCTAAAGAACGGACTGGAAAAGATCGAACTAAATCAGTTGCTGCAGTGAACACTGCAGGTGGGCGGAAAAATAAGCAAAGACATAATCCCATCTCACTGTATAAAAGCTTAAACCCTGGATGACAGGTAAATGAATAGTACAGTGAGAAATAAAATTAAAAGGTGAAAATCTTTATCATGAAAAATTAAAACTGCAACATCTTTTGATGTACCTCTAGATATTAATGCAGAATTCTTATAACACATTTAGTTATCAATTCCCTTAGTACATTAAAAACAATAATAATTTCCTATATAACACCTTTTTCCATTTCGATAATTTCTCTCTCTCTCTCTCTTTCTCTCATTCTCTCTCTCTCTCTCTCCCTCTCATTCTCTCATTCTCTCTCTCTCTCTCCCTCTCATTCTCTCTCTCTCTCTCCCTCTCATTCTCTCTCTCTCTCTTCCTCTCATTCTCTCTCTCTCTCTCCCTCTCATTCTCTCTCTCTCTTATTCACCCTCTCTCTTATACTCTCTCATTCTTGTACTCTCTCCCTCTTATTCTCTCTCTCTCTTATTCTCTCTCTCTCTCTTTCTCTCTCTCTCTCTTTCTCTCTCTCTCTTATTCTCTCTCTCTCTTATTCTCTCTCTCTCTTATTCTCTCTCTCTCTTATTCTCTCTCTCTCTTATTCTCTCTCTCTCTTATTCTCTCTCTCTCTTATTCTCTCTCTCTCTTATTCTCTCTCTCTCTTATTCTCTCTCTCTCTTATTCTCTCTCTCTCTCTCTCTCTCTCTCTCTCTCTCTCTCTCTCTCGGTCTCTCTCGCTCTCTCGCTCTTTCTCTCTCTCGCTCTCTCGCTCTCTCGCTCTTTCTCTCTCTCGCTCTCTCGGTCTCTCGCTCTTTCTCTCTCGCTCCTGCTCTTTCTCTCTCTCTCGCTCTCTCTCTCTCGCTCTTTCTCTCTCTCTCTCTCGCTCTCTCTCTCCCTTTCTCTCTCGCTCTCGCTTCTCATTCTCTCTCTCTCCTTCTCATTCTCTCTCTCTCCTTCTCATTCTCTCTCTCTCCTTCTCATTCTCTCTCTCTCCTTCTCATTCTCTCTCTCTCCTTCTCATTCTCTCTCTCTCCTTCTCATTCTCTCTCTCTCTCCTTCTCATTCTCTCTCTCTCTCCTTCTCATTCTCTCTCTCTCTCCTTCTCATTCTCTCTCTCTCTCCTTCTCATTCTCTCTCTCTCCTTCTCATTCTCTCTCTCTCCTTCTCATTCTCTCTCTCTCCTTCTCATTCTCTCTCTCTCCTTCTCATTCTCTCTCTCTCCTTCTCATTCTCTCTCTCTCCTTCTCATTCTCTCTCTCTCCTTCTCATTCTCTCTCTCTCCTTCTCATTCTCATTCTCTCCTTCTCATTCTCATTCTCTCCTTCTCATTCTCATTCTCTCCTTCTCCTTCTCATTCTCATTCTCTCTCTCTCCTTCTCATTCTCTCTCTCTCCTTCTCATTCTCTCTCTCTCCTTCTCATTCTCTCTCTCTCCTTCTCATTCTCTCTCTCTCCTTCTCTCTCATTCTCTCATGCTCTCTCTCTATTCTCTCATGCTCTCTCTCTATTCTCTCATGCTCTCTCTCTATTCTCTCATGCTCTCTCTCTATTCTCTCATGCTCTCTCTCTATTCTCTCATGCTCTCTCTCTATTCTCTCATGCTTTCTCTCTATTCTCTCATGCTCTCTCTCTATTCTCTCATGATCTCTCTCTATTCTCTCATGATCTCTCTCTATTCTCTCATGATCTCTCTCTATTCTCTCATGCTCTCTCTCTATTCTCTCATGCTCTCTCTCTATTCTCTCATGCTCTCTCTCTATTCTCTCATGCTCTCTCTCTATTCTCTCATGCTCTCTCTCTATTCTCTCATGCTCTCTCTCTATTCTCTCATGCTCTCTCTCTATTCTCTCATGCTCTCTCTCTATTCTCTCATGCTCTCTCTCTATTCTCTCATGCTCTCTCTCTATTCTCTCATGCTCTCTCCCTCCTTCTCTCATGCTCTCTCCCTCCTTCTCTCATGCTCTCTCCCTCCTTCTCTCATGCTCTCTCCCTCCTTCTCTCATGCTCTCTCCCTCCTTCTCTCATGCTCTCTCCCTCCTTCTCTCATGCTCTCTCCCTCCTTCTCTCATGCTCTCTCCCTCCTTCTCTCATGCTCTCATTCTCTCACTCACTCTCATTCTCTCACTCACTCACTTCCAAATAAATAGCAATGACACTACTACAGGAAAGACTTAAAAAGAGAAAAAATGGCTGAACATCATACATATTGCTTGCAATGGTACATTTGGAAGGCGATAATCCCCGTTTCTGGGCCAGTTTGGGAACCTGTCCGTGCACTCCCTGCCTCGGGCGAAGAAGAAGAAGAAGAAGAAGAAGAAGAAGAAGAAGAAGAAGAAGAAGAAGAAGAAGAAGAAGAAGAAGAAGAAGAAGAAGAAGAAGACGAAGAAGAAGACGAAGAAGAAGAAGAAGAAGAAGAAGAAGAAGAAGAAGAAGAAGAAGAAGAAGAAGAAGAAGAAGAAGAAGAAGAAGAAGAAGAAGAAGAAGAAGAAGAAGAAAAAAGAGTATAAGCTCCGATCTAGCGTCGTATTCCTGGCATCGCATACGTGTGACACTCTTCGCAAGTGGGTTAACATTCTGATTCTGGGAACACTGGTCTTCAGGAATAATGGAAAATAACTAACCACAATCAATCTTCTTACAAAATTTGACTTAAAACTCTAAACAGACACTTAAAATGTTCAGAGAACTTTATTAAATTAATAATACAGTAAAGGGTTTATGTAAATTCCATGTGACGTATCACTTTTGTTTTAATTATTTGAGGTTAATCAATTAATATTCCCTAATATAAACTACATAACAAATTGAATTTTGTTAATACTTCCTCTCCTTCAACTGTAAAGAACATGCAAGAAAGTATACCCTAACCTGTCACCAATAAACTAGGTGGTTGGTCCTTCAGCCACTGACCCTGCTTGCATTAGCAGTATATTGCACCTGTTTGTGCATTTTGAGTGTTAGCTTTTTCTTTTATTCTTTACAGCCTTTATGTAGTGCATGTGACACTTGGAGATCCAAACACAAAATAAGCAATGTATGTGCATTGCATTCCTTCCTCTGACCATGCTTCAAGTGCTTGACTGTGATTCACCCAACTGATTATTATTCTTTGTACTTCTTTAAGTATTCTTATGGGTTGAGGAATCACTATGGAATAAACTGAATATGTTAAAATTACAATCTGTATCCCTTCAAATCAAACACTGAAAAGACATCTGAGAGTTATACAACCAATTATAAGAAAACCCATACAGTTACAGCCTTTGATGGAATTAGCTGGAATTGCACCTCCCTCAAATTATCAAATTACAGTTGACCTACCTTTGTTTTGCAAAACTACAATCAAGCCAACTTTGCTTTATTTCTCTATAAGTGAACCAATTTTTCTAAAAGCTTTTAACTCTCTATCCTTAACCCACTTGTGCCGTGAGTCTCACATGTGAAACGGCCAGAAAATAAACATAGCTAGCTGCCCCACCGGTGTGACGCTAGATCGGAGCTTGCTCTGATCTTGTTGCCCGTGGTAGGTGGCGTGCGGACTCGTTCTCAGACTGACCCGCACGCCAATTTTAATACCACCCATAAACCAGGATTATCGGCTTCCAAATGGAACATCGCTAGTGGGTTGACAGCCAACTCTGTCATCTTCTTTGGATGAGCCCATCCTCTAGTCTTTAACCCAAATGAGATAAATAACTGCTATGAGTCAATTTACTGGTGACTGACCAATGCTGTGGTTACATGATATTTGGACAAAATTGTTTATAGGCAACTAGAGAACTGTAGCAAAAAGATACAAGGTAGCAGAGGGAAACCTATCAGTTATAAAACAAAATTTAGAGAGAGAGCAATAATATCATAGAATGTTACAATGGACAGAAGTCCTGAACCAGGAGAGGGAAATGGAGTACCTCTGTACATCAACAAGGCTTTTTGCACTTTTCTTGCAATTTGTTAAAAGACTAACACTACTTGGGTGGATGTCATCAAAAGTCAATCATCTTAACTTCTTCACTAAAGTCCTCAAAAGAAAGGACATCATTATTCATAATGGAATTCTATGGGTGTTGCTGGTCCAATATTCCAAAGTGAGGAGACAAAATTTATAAAGATTAAGAGAAATCTCCCAAAGAGTACTTTAGGACAACCAAGACTCATCAAGCATTGGTCAAACTGGCATAATTATAAAACAGATAAATGGTTTACTGAAATAACATCACTTGGCATCATCATATTCAAGAAATAAATCTATTTCCCTGATTAATTTCATCATATGATAAGAGAGTAAGTTTTTAAAATATATATATTGTTACTTGGCTATGCCCTTTACCTTTAATATTCAGTATTCAGATATTTAATACATTGGTGCAAGGTACATGCACTGTTCAGCTCATTTTTGCCTCATGAATTATCTTTGCAGGGACAGCTCTACAAGCATATAAGTCATAAAAAAATCAATTATTAATTCCTAGCTAACATCACTTGATTACCCATTTTTCTTGTACTATTTGCTAATACTGTTATTCCTAATATTAAACTACAGTTCTCCATGTTCACTAAGTGAAAAGCTGACTTGAAAAAGCTTATACAGTGAACCCTCGTTTTTTGCGGGGGTTACGTTCCAAAAAGAACCCGTGATAGGCGAAATCCGTGAAGTAGTAAGCTTTATTTTTTTTTTACAATCATTATACAATGAAATACTCTACAAAACATTGAAACCAAAGAACAAAACCTTTTTACAGGCCCAAGCATTTGTTTAACAAATAAAAGTACTGTATAAACGTTTTTTTTTTTTTTAACAAAACTGCTGTACTGTAAAATAATAATTTTAATCATCAATACCAACTGAAGGCTTCATGGGTTTTAGAGAAAATTTGCAAACTTGAATTTGGCAAGCTGTTTTACGTACATGTACATATCAAACTGTAACGTTATTGACACACAGGCAGAGAAGAAGCGGAGAGAGAGACTGTTTAGCCAATCAGAATACAGAACACAATGCACAATGCAAATCCGTGAAGCAGCGAGAACGTGAAAGGTGAACCGCGAGGGTTCACTGTATACTAATTTATTTCGAGCAACACAGTGAGGTTGCAGTATAAGACAAAATCAGTGACTAGGGATCTGCATATCTTAATCAGCCCAAATACGACCCAACATCTACCTTGCATTGAAAAATTCTACAATTTTTACATCCAATCAACCCTACCTCTAAATTTTAAAAGCAATAACACAAAGCTAGATTCATTCCTACATCAAACAAACAGCCATCTTACTCTGGTTTTCAAGAAGAGTGTTCTGCTTCTTCAGATCATCAATGTCCTGCTGGTGAGCGGAATTCTTCTGCCTCATGAACTCAATGTAATCGGCAGCTTTTTTCAATATTTGTGCACGGCTGGCCTGCGAAGACTACTTTCATTAGTGAAAACCAACCATTCTTCTGACCAAAGTCTACTCCACTAAAATAATAACACACAATCACTCATACATTCACTTTCTTTAAGAGACCTACATGCTGTAAGAATGTTAATAATGTGTCACTCAGTCTAGATGAAGACCATGTTAATGAACATCACTTCAACCAGAAACTGGAGACAGTCAAATGCCATTTTGATAGAAAAAATGTTTTCTTCATACGGCAAGAAATATTTTTATTAACAATATAAAAAAATAAATAGACAACAAAAGCAGTAATAGCTAGTCAGATAGGACATTAGAAAAGACTAAAATAAATTCAACATCACTTTACTGACTCATGAAAGTTGAGTATTCCTAATACTGACCTAATAATGAATATCAGTTCAACCCTTAAAACTCTTCTATGCTCTTCTAAGGTCTCCCTCTTATGCCTCCCACATTAATGTCAAATGCTAATCCCAACTAAGGCCAAAACATGACATGACTACATCACATTTATTCATTCCTTTCATCCTCATTCCACCTATAATTGTCTTGCCCACCTTCTCTCCATGCAGAGAAGGCACAGAATCTCTCAAGGAACAAAAGGAATCCTTGATGTGATCGCGGCGTTTTCTCTCGAGGGCATTATGGTGCGCCCTCTTCTCCGCCTGCGATGCAAACTGGAACTCCCCGCGTGTGCCCCCTTGCAGTGACTCATCATCCTGAGAAACAATTGGTTATTATAATTTTTTTTTCTTTCATTCATTCAAGCAGTAAGTACTTAATTCTGTAAGTATTCTAGAGAAGAAAAATCAAACTATCAGGTGTTGACTGAATTCTATGGTAAGATGACTTGCTTCCCATATATACAAAAATACTGTGAAAAAAACTAAAAGCTTAAAACTTATTCTAGATACATAGATAGCATCCACATACAAATATAACCCTTATACAGATTGTGATAAACAGAAAATATATGTAAGACCATAAATTTGAATCCAATTTTGTGAAGACTTTTGAGGCAGCATTAATTCTTTACAATAAATGTTTCTAGACACCCACAGTGCCTTTCATAGTGTTTTTACATAGTTAATTCATGCAAAAATTGCAATATAGGTAATTGTTACCAAGAGCTACCAACCCTCTAGAGACTAAGCCCCAAACCTGGATATCATGTAAACCCAAACACCCAACCTAACCTTTTCTACCTTCTATTCACTCTCTAGACAGGGGTGCAAGCCCCCTTTTACCTCCCTTTCTTAGCACTTCGTGGCAACTTAGGCTGTGTGAGTGCTATGGTCATAGTCTCTGAGCAGTGATATGCAGCAGATATTTTCATTTACCAGCAAATGTGAGGCTGCTGCAGCTTCAATTATATTATATCTTACTCTATTTTTTACACTCTATAAAAAGGTCGTGTCCATTCAGTGCGTCGCCCTCGGTAACTTATACCATAACTGTTTATCAAATTTATGCCTGTCCTGTTGTGTCCTGCTTTGCTATGGACTCTACACTTCAACAAATAAACCTCCTTTGGCTATGTTCTGGCATTAAAGACTTCACTGATCATCATGGCAATTTGTAACTTAATAAAAAGCCAGCCCAAACTCTATCTTGCAAAAGTGTGAGGGAAAGGTTCACTGACTTTTGCCAGAGCATAAAGTACAAAGCCCACTACATCTCATCAGACGATCCTGTTCTGAGCAACTACTCATACACGAAGAATCTAGTCTGCAACTGTAAGCTATATATACTCAGGTTTCTTCTTCAATCGACTCTTCATTACTCGTTATGTGAATTTTACCACAGAAATAGGTGGTTCCCACAAGAAAAGGGTTCAGGGAATGCGTTCCTTTTCTAAACTGTAAATTATAAAGCTAATTCAAAATGGAGAAACTAAGTATAATTATTGCAAATGAAATTCATATATAAAATCAACTTTTGTAATCTCACATTTACATACATTTTTTTTAATACTTCTGCCAATCAGATCGCAGAGTTTTTAGTATCATTGGATTCCTCTCACCGTCTATAATGCAAATATGTAGGTTTTATTGCATGGAAGCCACCCCTAACCCCACATTCTTGACCCCAATAGCAGAGGTGGGCATGAAAGGTATCAGGGAAATTGTGGGGTAAAATGTAAATGATATACATAGAATCAGTCAGTACGCGGTCTAAAGCAGAGGGCTGAGCCGCCTGCACCCCCCATAGGGGGCTAACACCCCTAAACCCCGGCCCAGGAAAACAAAGATTCCTCCATGAATTCACAGCAGGCGTGAGTGTATGACTGCCAAGCAGGAGCTGCGTTGCCAAGCTCTTTCTTGCAGTGAATTAGTGGAGGATTCTTTGTTTTCCTGGCCTGGGGTTGAGGTATCAGGAAGTTGCAGGGGGCACAGCCCCCTGCATTACACAATATAGTGACTGATTCTGTGTATATCCTTTACATTTTACCTCGCAGTTTCCCTGGTACCTTTCATTGCCTCCCTTGCAATCAGGGCCAAGAATGTGGGGTGTTTGGGGGGTTTCCACACAATCATTTTTATATATTTGAACACTAGACAGTGAAAGGAATCCAACAATAGCGAAATCGTCGCGATCCATTTGGCGTATTCCAAAAAATAACCAAATAACCCTTACATTGCAGGTTACTTGTTAAATCTACCCCTTCTTTAGAGTGGCAGGTATGTGGTTAGCATTTAATATATTTGAGTATACACAAAGATAGTGAGTCCTGATTGTAATGAAAACAGAATTTAATGATTATTTATAGTTGACGTCACTAAATACTCAAAAACTTTACGAGCTTTCACTAATTCCTTATATGTAATTATCCTATTCCTAAATTCACTCCCTTTTACACCCATAATATCCTCCAATAAGCCTAACCCCCTTCAAACTCAATCTGAAACAGCCACACACCAACAAATTATGAAGTAAAAAATTATACTGTAAACGACAAGAAACGCAATCACAGTAACCCATTATTAAAAAAAAAAAAATGTATAAGATTCCGTTCCTTTCCAAGAAAAACGTCTCCCTCACTCACATCACTCTCAATGTCGATATCCCTCTCTTCATCGCTCATTTTTTCCAATTCATCCCCGAAATTGGCAGAAAATCGTGAAAAAATCTTGTCACTTTGCGTCTCCCCTTCTTCTTCACGGGATCAATATGGCCGTGGGTCTACTGCGTTCGAGTTGCGTGAAAAAAATCTTGTGTATATTACTGTTCTGAGGGATATTTTCTTTATTTTCCTGTGTATACTAAGTTGTAAATAAAATACTATTTGTGTTATAGATATCTGTCATCTGTGTCTGTCTTCCATGAGGTATATATAGGGATGGGGTTAAAAGATGGAGTTCCAATATTCTTTTAATTTTCTTTAGTTTTACTTTTTGGTATGGTAGGTTTAATTTGTTTAAATATGATAGGTGTGATTGAGGATTGTGAGGTTTCGTCTACGTGTCTCTTTTCCATTGTTTTTCGCTCTCCCTCTCAGCTTGTAGTTTGTCAGGAATCAGGAAAAGTTCCAACATTTATTTTTCCTTAGTATATACATTATTTTTTTAGTGACTATAATATGCTCAATTTCTATTGAAATAATTGTTTTCACTTCTTGTTTATTTTAGTTTATCTATTTTATCTTCCAGTCTTTATCTATTAGATTATCTGGTCTAAGAAAGTTCCATTTTTACGTGTCTATACCTTTCTTTGAGGGAGGAAGAAAAAAGTTTGTGTTTTATATGTATCTTCTAAACGCCAGTAAACATACTACTGTTTTAACTACAATAACTTTATCATAAAATGATGCATGCTTCATAATAATAAAAAAAATTATACACAACCGCCGTGTCTCTGCATAAACACATACGAATCATTATTAGTATAATGGTAATGATGATGTTGATGATAACAATTTTGTTGATAATGATAAAGAACAATGATGATTAATAATAATGATAATAATAATAATGATAATAATAATGATAATAATAACAACAACAACAATAATAATGATAATAATGAAAATAATAATAATAATAATGATAATAATAAAAAATATTATTGTTATTATTATTATTATTATTATTATTATTATTATCATTATTATTGTTATTATTATTATTATTATTATTATTATTATTATTATTATTATTATTATTATTATTATTATTATTATTATTATTATTATTATTATTAATATTATCATTATTATTATTATTATTATTATTATTATCATTATCATTATTATTATTATTATTATTATTATTATTATTATTATTATTATTATTATTATTATTATTATTACTATTATTATCATCATCATTATTATTAGTAGTAGTAGTAGTAGTACTAATAGAAGTAGTATCACAATAATAATAATAATAATAATAATGATAATAATAATAATGATGATAATAATAATAATGATAATAATAATAATAATAATAATAATAATAATAATAATAATAATAATAATAATAATAATAATAATAATAATAATAATAATAATAATAATAATAATGATAATGATAATAATAATAATAACTATAATAACAATAGTAACAATAATAATAATGGTAATGATAATAACAATAATCATGATACTAATGATAAAATACTACTATTACTACTACTACTACTACTACTACTACTACTACTACTACTACTACTACTACTACTAATAATAATAATAATAATAATAATAATAATGATAATAATGATAATGACAAAAGTTAATAAAGCGAATAAGGATGATAAGGATAATAAAGATGATAATAATAATGTTTATAAAGAGTAACAAAAGTAATGAGAATAACAATGATAACAATATCAATCAAATTATAACAGTAATAGTAGAAATAATAATGATAAAGATAATGATAATAATAATGATAGTGATAATAATGATGATAATATTAGTCATTTTTATTATCATATCAAAGACAAAACAATAACAATAGCAACAATGATAATGATAATAACAATAATGACAATGATCATAATAATAATAATCACAACAACAATAATAATAATTATTATTATTATCATTATTATTATTATTATTATTATAATGATGATAATAATAACAATAATTATAATGATAATGATAATGATGATGATAATAACAATAATAATAATAGTAGTAGTGAAAATGATAATAATAATAATAATAATAATAATAATAATAACAATAATAATAATAATGATAATAATAATATAATAGTAATAATGAAAATGATAATACTAATGATAATTATAATAATAATTATAATTATGATAATTATGATAATTATAATAATAATGATAATCATAATAAGGATTGCTATACTGATGATAATGGAAATAATGATAAGGATGATAATAATAATAACAATGATAATAATTATGAAAATGATAATAATAATAACAACAACAACAACAACAATAACAAAAATAATAATAATGATAATAATAGTAATAATAATAATAATAATAATAATAATAATAATAATAATAATAATAATAATAATAATAATAATAACAGTAATGATGATATAAATAATCATAGCAGTAATGATGATGATGATGATAACAGAAATGATAACAACAGCAATAATAATGATGATAATAAAGATAATGATAATGATAATAACAACAACAACTGTAATGGTAATAATAACAATGATAATGAAAATGATAATTATAATAATAATTACTATT
>NC_091581.1:20001696-20004196 GCF_042767895.1 Penaeus vannamei
AGAGAGAGAGAGAGAGAGAGAGAGAGAGAGAGAGAGAGAGAGAGAGAGAAGAAGAAGAAGAAGAAGAAGAAACATATATAAAAGAGACAAGAAAAAAAGAGAAGAGAAAGAGAGAGAAAAGAGCAAAGACAGAAAAAAAAACAGAAGAGACAAACAGACCAGAAGGACAGAGAGAAGCAGAGAGAGAGAAAGAATCGACTCCAGCCAGACCTATATTCTGACTCGGTACCTCGGCCACACAGCTGGGACGTGAGATGAAAACATTAAAAACCAGGGACCAAGCTAGCGACCCGTGATTTAAGCCACGTCATATGGCTCTGAGGAACTTCATTTACTCGGCAACCACGCTTTTTTTTAATGTGACATGTAGGTACCCAAATACCTATCCATTTTTTTTTTTTAGATACTAAAGGTATGACTTATAACACAAACTGATATATCACCAACACGAATAGATGAATTACCTGCAAGAATTAATCAGTGGCACATAAGTATAGATTACCAGCTTGAATAAACAGGTAGATTACTAATACGATATAACACAGACTACTTCACAACACACCTACAAAGACACGATGTAAAAGTAGCAATAAGAAAGATAATAATGATAAATAATGATAATAAAGGCACATAGTAAAGGTACTAGGTATAAAGGGCACATCGGACGTGGGGTCGAATGAACATAAGCTGGGAGAAGAAGATAACAGAACAATGGAAGAAGAAGAAAGGAAGAAGAATTGTACATGTTTATTTATTTGTTTATCTATTCATATTATTCATTCATTTGTTCATTTATGTTCATTTATTTCTTATCTTTCGTCTTCTTAATCTTCTTTCAACCTGGCGTAGATACAATGAATAGAAAATATTTATATATCAGGGACGAATGAACATAAGCTGGGAGAAGGAGAAAATAGCAGAACCATGGAGAAAAGAAGAAGAATTGTAGCTGTATCAAAACAACAGGGAGATATCTCGGAATGGGAAAATTACGGAGGGATAGAGGTGATGGAACACGGACTAAAGATGCTGGAAAGGCTGGCGGATGATACGAAGATACGAAGTAGAAACTGGTGATAATGTGGTTTCGTATTGTCAAAGGAAGAGGAACAACAGATGGAATATTTTGCATCAGGCAACTGTAGAAAAAGAAGCACTAGAGGCTGTACTGTGCTTTTATAGATCTGGAAAGGGATACGTCTGAGCTACGATGTATCCAAAAGATGTGGTGTTTTAGTGTCTGAGATAGGAAGGTGTAATATATGTCTATATATATATATATATATATATATATATATATATATATATATATATATATATATATATATATATATATATATATATCTATATCTATATATATATATATATATATATATATATATATATATATATATATATATATATATATATGTATGTATATTTATGTATAGATAGATAATATATATATATATATATATTATATATATATTATATATATGCATATATATATGCATATATATACAGATATATATACATACATATATACATACATATATATATATATATATATATATATATATATATATATATATATATATATATATATATATATATATATATATACATATATATATATATACACACACACACACACACACACACACACACACACACACACACACACACACACACACACACACACACACACACACTCACACACACACAAACACACACAGGGCATGTCTGAATGTTTCATTTGATTAAATGCTAATAATTCAAAAGGGGAAAGGCAATATGCAGAGATATGATCACCATTTAGTCAGACGACATCCTGCACTGGTATGTTAAGTGCTAGTGATTTACCCTAATTTAATAGACTGTAAAGCTTGATATGTGAATTAATGTAGTTATGGAATGCTGTGTATTGAATTGTGATAATTCAGATGACATCCTGATTTCATCCCATGCACAGAGAGAAGAAAGGTTTGAGAAAATTTGTGGTGAAAACAACACCCCATGATGTCTTGTTCTTAGGGAACATTTTAGGAATCTATTTGGCCCATGGTTACAGCATCAGAACTAGTCATAGGTGACAGTTCCGGTGGTATCAAAGTATAGGTTGAGAATGTCATCATTTATTAGTGTAAAGTGTATTGAAAGGCACGGAATGATTCCTTTATGTGTAAATGAAATAATGAAAAGATGTAGAATGGGTGTGAGGGTCTCAATCCCAATTCATAAAATCTTTATTTTGTTTATGTTAATGGTTATTGATTTATAATTAGTAGGAAAAGGGAGGATATAGATATGAATTAAGGTTGTAGAAAATATTGTTTGTATTTATCATGATATTTATTGCCAAGATTTACATTATGATATTCCACCTATTTATTATTAGTTTATGGAAAAAAGTTAGTTTAAAATGTTTCTATGGCCATTGTATATTTGACGCACAATAAACAGGTATGAATGTAATCCACCCTGCAAGCCTTGAGACTGTTAGGTTAGGCTACTCATATCA
>NC_091581.1:20011696-20014196 GCF_042767895.1 Penaeus vannamei
TGATACTGATGATAATGATGATGATAATGATAACATTGATGATGATACTGGTAATAATAATGATGGTAATAATGATGATGATAATAATAATAACTATCACTAACGTAATAAAAATATTCACAATAAGAAAGATGATAAAGGTAATAAGAATGATAAAAACAATAATAACAACAACAACAGCAGCCACAATAATAATGATGAGGATGATGTAATTATAATGATAATGATGATAAAATAATAGTGATACTAATAATGATAATGATGATAATAGCTAATGATAATGAGAATAATGATATTAGTAGGGATAATGATACCAATAATTATAACAAAAATGATAGTTATAATACCAGTGGTAATGGTAACAACAATAATGATTATAATAATAATAAGAAGAAGAAGAATGAAAGTAATAATAATAATAATGATAGTAATAATAATAATGGTAATTAATGATGATAATAATAACAATAATAATGGTAGTGATAATAATGATGATGAAATAATGATAATATTAATGATATTGAAAATGATAATAAAGACAATAAAGATGATGAAAATAACAATGAAAATAATGATCAAGTTAAGGATGATAATAAGTAAACAGCAACTATAATAATAATAGTTATGATGCTGATTATGTTCATGATAATATAAGTAATAGTAACAACAAAAAATATAATGATAACAGTAATAATAACAGTGATAATGATAATAATGGTAATAATGATAATAATAATGAAAATAATAATGATAATAATATTATGATGATATTGATAATAACGATAATAGTAATAACAATGATAATAACGGTAATGAAAAAAATTAAGAAAAATGATAAGGATAACGACAATAATAATGAAGATGATGATAATAAAAATAATAACAATAATCATATTAATAACGATAATGATAATAATCATTATTATGATAATAATAATGATGATAACAATAACAATGATAATGATAATAGCAATGATAATAAAGATGATAAGAACAATAATGATAATGATGATGATAATGACTATAATAATAATGATAATGATGATAATGATAATAATAATAATGATAATAATAATAATAATGATAATGATGATAATAATAATAATGATAATGATAATAATAATAATGATAATAATAATAATAATAATAATAATAATAATAATAATAATAATGATAATAACAATAACACTAATAGTAATGATAATGATAATAATAATAACAACAACAATAACAACAACAACAACAACAACAATTGTAATAAAAGATAATAAAGGTGATGATAATCATAATAGCGACAATGATAATGGTAATAATGATGATAATGATTATGATAATAACAATGATAATACCAAAAACAATCAATAATCACAATAATAATAGTAATAAAACTGATGATGATAATAACAATAATAATACGGATAATGTTAATCATGAAGATAATAGACAATAATTAAGATGATAATAAAAACAATGATAAGAAATACAATACAATACTAGACAGAGTTCATGTTTTGGAACTGAATCATAAGCACGCTGCTATGTACAAAACAAAGGACAAAGAAACAAGCCAAATAGATAAATGAATAAAATCCTATCTTCTGAACAAAAATACAAAAAAAAACTTACCAAACGAGGAAGAGGAACACGAATAAAGCAAGGAAACAGCGAGAGAAGGGATAAAAGATGGAGTGCCTCGGAGAATAGTTCCTTTTCTGAGCGCTGGCACAGGGCACGGAGAGACGGGGAAAGAGGGGGGGGGGGGGGCGGGGCAGGAATTCCGTGATAAGTGATGCCTTCATATCTGGCTGCTTCCGTTTTCTTCACGTAAACGTAAACACACATACACATATATGTATGTATGTGGTGTTCGTATACATACATATATATACAGATGCCTCTCTCTCTCTCTCTCTCTCTCTCTCTCTCTCTCTCTCTCTCTCTCTCTCTCTCTCTCTCTCTCTCTCTCTCTCTCTCTCTCTCTCTCTCTCTCTCTCTCTCTCTCTCTCTCTCTCTCTCTCTCTCTCTCTCTCTCTCTCTCTCTCTCTCTCTCTCTCTCTCTCCCTCTTTTTCTATATATATATATATATATATATATATATATATAAAAACCAGAATTCAGTCGTTTTTATGATGAGTGCAAGCCAACACCCGACATTTTTTTTTCTCAAAAGATATGAATGACAGTGAACACTTTCGTAGAACAAAAAACGCATTTGATCGGTTTGACTGTCTTCGTCAGAAATTCATCTTGTATTACTGGCGAAGATTGAAATCGGTCAAACGTATCTCTTACCCTGCGCAGACTCATTTTCATTCATACCTTTTCTACATTTGTCGCAATGACTGTTGTTCCACTTATGATTCATTTCTTTCCGTCCTGGCACATTAGTGTGTTTGTAATTTTGTTCAAATAACCTATTCTATCACAAGGCCCTACTGCACAAGCGCTTCCTCCTGTGTGAATTCCATGTGAATCCCCCCCCCCCCCACTATGTCAACA
>NC_091581.1:20036696-20039196 GCF_042767895.1 Penaeus vannamei
GTATGCAGTATATTGTATGTATGCATGTATGTATTCCTATGCACATGTGTGTTTATATATGCACACATTGTTTATGCGCACAGTACCATTTGTTACACTATTCAGTGATCGTAATTCTCAGGGTATAATTATCCTTAAAATACGTTTAATAACACTATGTGTATGATATCAGAAACCTCCCAAAAATATGCAAATGAACATTTTTTTCCTCCGCGCTTTGTTTATATCACCGTAGATCGCTAACAAGATTGCTTTGGAAATATGTCAGAGAATCTCTTTGCAATGGATTTGTTTACCCAAGTGCATGAGACTGCCGTGTTACTCCACCCTTTGTTTGCAGTTGCAGTTATCACATTTGCTTTCATATTTCTCGAATTCGCTGCCTTGCTTGTTGGCAGTAAATTGCACCTCTCTTCGTAACTTTCGCTCAAACAATCCGTGACTTTTACTTCTGTCTTTTCACTTCAACAGAAATTTCACTCGTATTGTTGTTGTTTTTCGTTTCTTCGTTTCTTCTCTCTCTGAATATTAATTCTTTTCTCTTCTTTCCTTTCTGATAGTCTAGCCGTCTATCTGTATTCCTCATTCTTATTTTTTTTTCTATTTTTCTCTCTCGCTGGATAACCCGCCTCTCTCTCTCATAATAACTTTTATGCAGTATGTCAATTATTTCTCATAACAAGCATTACTTAGGCAAAAGTACATGCCCGTGAATAACGAAGCTTCAAATGAAAAAAAAATTATTATGTCATATTAACTACCTCATTATTTATTCATAAATCTTGACGCTTGTTACACACACACACACACGCACACACACACACACACACACACACACACACACACACACACACACACACACACACACACACACACACACACACACACACACACACACACACACACACACACACATATATATATATATGAAACGTTCAACTTTTCTGATAACAATTCCATGCTATTCTATATTTTCCACGATTGAAAAGATACGGTAAATCTGCAGAATTTAGTACGTTCCCTTATACCTTTCTTTGATCCCTTTCCTTATCTTAGTTTTCTCACGCCCTTATATTTATCCTCCACGGCAGCCCCTGCTCCCACTCCCCCTACATATACCCCCCCCCCTATGATATTAAGTAAAACACCCCCGTCCCCTCCCCCTCCCCACTCCCCCCTATGATATTAAGCAAAATACCCCCTTCCGCTCCCGCTCCCCACTTCCCCCCCTATGATATTAAGCAAAACACCCCCTTCTCTTCCCCCGCCCCCTCCCCACTCCCCCCCCCTTCCTGAGCAGCAGGTCCTCATGAATCTCTTAAACTCTCGCAGCATTTCATATTCCGCGGCGACCCATCGATCACCCTTTTATTGCGACCACTCAGCATCTGGCCTCGTCCTGGCCTCGTAAAAGTAAATTACTGTTCCTGAAGCGTCGAGCTCAGCTGTTCCCCCGGTGACGCCTGTTCATCATCGGGGCCGAAGCATGGGGAAGCGGGAGGGCGGTTCCAAGAAGCCTCTTTTGCTTCCTCGGCTTCGGGTGGCCGGATGCGAGGGGGGTGGGGTGGGGTGTGCGTGGTCATCTCTCTCTTTCTCAATCTCTCTATTTATCTGTCTATTTATTTATCTAGTTCTCCCTCTCTCTCTCTCTCTCTATATATATATATATATATATAAATATATAGATCTATGATATCAGTTTCTCTTTGTCTCTGTCTCTCTCTCTCTGTCTCTGTCTCTGCCTCTGCCTCTGCCTCTGCCTCTGCCTCTGTCTCTGTCTCTGTCTCTGTCTCTGTCTCTGTCTCTGTCTGTCTGTCTGTCTCTGTCTGTCTGTCTCTCTCTCTCTCTGTCTGTCTCTCTCTCTCTCTCTCTCTCTCTCTCTCTCTCTCTCTCTCTCTCTCTCTCTCTCTCTCTCTCTCTCTCTCTCACTCTCTCTCTATCTATCTATCTATCTATCTATCTGTCTGTCTTCTCTGTCAAGGTTGATATAGGTATTGTTATAACTGTCATCATCATCATTATTCATTTTTGCAATATCATGAACAAAATCCGAGTGATGTCATTATTTGATAGAATGGTCATAATCTTGATAATAGTTGCTATTACTACTGCTATAACTGCTACCACTACTATTAGTGTTACTGTTACTACTGCTACTGCTATTACTACAACTGCTACTATTCCTACTATTAATATTTCTACTACTAATATTTCTACTACTACCAATAATAATAATAATGATAATAATGATAATGTTAATGATAAGATAATGATGATAATAACAATGATTGAAATAACGAAAAACGACGATAGCAATAATCATAATATCGCAAACAACAAAAATAATATAATCATGAAGCAAGCATGATGACTATGATGATAACATCAACAATAATGATTATGATGATGATGATGACTGTTATTATCGAATCTATAATGACAAGAAAGACAATCCCATTATCATTAATATCATACCAATTATAGCTACACTCGTTAACAT
>NC_091581.1:20051696-20054196 GCF_042767895.1 Penaeus vannamei
CCCCCCTCTCCCAACCCACGCCCCCCTCCCCCCTCACAACCCCCGCTCTTCCTCTCTCCCAACCCCCACTCTCCCCCCTCCCTCCCTCTCCCCCCGTCCCTCCCTCTCCCAACCCCCACTCTCCCCCTCTCTCCCAACCCCCACTCTCCCCCCTCCCCTCCCGCCTAAGCCTCTTTGCCAGCCTCTAACCTCTCTAAGCCTCTCGTGAGCTTTTTCTCTCACCTGCTCCACTTCCCGGAACACGCGCAGTAGATTCACCCCAGCGAGCTTCTTCAGGTCCTGCAGAGACCACGTTTCGTCGCGAAGGAGCTCGGCGAATAGCTCGGGGTACTTGGAGACGTCTTCGAGGCCCGCCGCCGTTCTGGGGGAGGAGGGGGATGCCCGAGTGAAACGTTTATGGAAAAGAGAGAGAAATAATGTTCAGATTTTACGTTGTCAAGGCGGATCAGCTGACTTTTTTTTCTTTTTTTTTACTTAGGTCTATTCCTTTGTCTCAAGTCACGATACTTACATAAATTGTAACTCAGCTAAAACAATATGACTCATCACCTGATGGCGCGTGACTCACATTCTCCAGCCACGTGACATCTAAAGCAATGTGACTCTCTACCTAAAGGACCGTGACCTACCTAGAGCGATATGACTCACAAGCTGACTCACTTTATGCAGCCACGTGACTCACCTAAAACAATCTGACTCTCTACCTGTAAGACCGTGATTAACCTTCTGCAGCCACGTGACTCACCGAAAGCAATATGACTCACCACCTGAAGGCGCCTGACTCACCTTCTAAAGCCACATGTGCATTACCGAAAGCAATATGACTCTCTGCCTGATAGCGCCTGACTCACCGTCTGCAGCCACGCGACTATCCTAAAGCAATGTGACTCACAAGCTGACTCACCTTCTGCAGCCACGTGACTCACCTAAAGCAATATGACTCATCACCTGAAGGACCGTGACTCACCTTCTGCAGCCACGTG
Source organism: Penaeus vannamei (assembly GCF_042767895.1). NCBI lineage: Eukaryota > Metazoa > Arthropoda > Malacostraca > Decapoda > Penaeidae > Penaeus > Penaeus vannamei. Next base: position 20,052,680 of record NC_091581.1, read on the forward strand.
ACTCACCTGTTTATGCCGTCGTAGCCAGCCCCGAGGCCCACGTGGTCGACACCTGCCATGGACCTTATATGGTTGATGTGTTCTGATGGGAGAAATTACTGTCATTATCTTTGTTTTTGTCACTGCCTTTATTATCATTTATTAATGTAATTGTTGTTGTTATCATGACAATCATTAATGTAATTATTGTTACTGACAATGACAGTTTTGGTAGCAGTCATGAAAATGATTATGATGATAGAAAAAATGATGATGATGGTGATGAGGATGATAATAACAACAATAATAGTAATAGTATTATTGATATTAATGAAATTAATGATAAAAATGATAACGGCGGTAATAATAACAATCATGAGGATGATATCAATTATGATGATAATAATAATGATAAAAACAATGATAATGATGATAATGATAATGATAATAATAATAACAATGATAATGATAATAATAATGATAATGATAATCATGACAATAATAGTAATGATAAGATGTTATTGATAATGATGGCGTACTGATAATGCTAATGCTAATGATAATGATAACGATAATGATAATAATAATAATAGTAAAGATAATAATAATAATAATAGTAAAAATAATAGTGATACTGATAACAATGATAACAATAATGATCATAAAAATGCGAATGCTAAAAATGTTGATAATAACGATGATACGACCTATTACAACTCCCCAAGACTATACTTTCGGAAAATCGTATTTCAAAATAATTTTCTATTCTTCTTCGCCAATCTCCTTCTCCCCCCCCCCAAAAAAAAAAAAGAAAAAAAAAGAAAGGAAAAATGATAATGAGAAAAATATCATAAAAGTTTTATGTTTGTGTATTCTCTAAGGCCCTAATTACATCACGACAAATTTTCATGGATTATAGTATAAAACTCAGATGTGTTATCTTTAAAGATATTTCCTACGTACTGCCCTTAGCCTATCCTGCCTTAAGTATCATTATCAATGTTATCATCATCATCATCATCATCATTATCATCACTCTCGTCACCGCATTCCATCACCATCATCTTAATTACAGAATGGTCAGTGTAATAGCACTAATTATCCCAAACAAAGGAACCATATTCTGTTGTAATATAACGTTGAATTGAACTGCAGTATCGAATAATATCAGCGTGATTGGATGCCTTTATGCTACATCGCCGCCAGGAAATAGCACTTTATAGAGTAATGTGTATCTGCTTCCGTGCTATTGCTGTCTTTTACCTCGCATGATGGGCTGAATTAACTGTCTATCATATAGCTTTAGCTTTGTCTTTTTGGAGGTGGGGGGGGGGGGGTAAGGAGATACGTGTAATTGAGTGATTATCAATAATTAGTTGTGGTAACATTAGCTGTGTGTGGATATGAGTCGAAATCTTGTGTAAATATCATTTGATGTACACATATGATATGAGAACTGTATCAACATTATTTAAAACAATATCATTTCACGGCATTTCGGAAATGTGAAATAGATTCGGTAGAACACACATATATAT
>NC_091581.1:20141696-20149196 GCF_042767895.1 Penaeus vannamei
GTACATGCAATATGAGGGTAAAATGTGCTGAAATGATTTTTAAGACTGACACGGTGCTGACAAATCCCTGCGAGTCTAGCGTGGCAGGAAAGCTTGCCAGATGAGACGACAGCTTCTCACGGCTGAGACTCACTTTCTTGACTGGTATGCAAAACAGGCCCGCGCACTCACAAATAATGCGTGTGTGTGTAAACACACACACACACACACACATATATATATATATATTAACATATACATATACATATATATGTGTATATATATATATATATATATATATATATATATATATATATATATATATATATATATATATATATATATATACATATATATATATATATATATATATATATATATATATATATATATATATATATATATATATATATATATATACATATATATATATATATATATGTATATATATATATATATATACATATATATATATATATATATATATATACATATATATATATATATATATGTATATATATATATATATATATATATATATATATATATATATATATATATATATATATATATATATATACACTTACACATATATATATTTGTGCGCTTCTAGTAGAATTTATCATGTTTTCTTTCTTTCTTCTTCTTCTTCCTCTTCTTCGTCTTGTTATTATCATGATTGTTATTATTATCATCATCAGTATTACCATTATTAACCTCATTATTATCACTATTATTATCATTATTATCACTATTATTATCATTATTATCATTATCATTCTGCTGCTTTTCTCTTCAAAAGCATTTGGGTGAATAGTTTGACAGGCGTGGCATAATGTTTAATATACTAATTGTTCAATAGCCGGTATTTCATTTTTATGTCTGAGGAAGTGGAACAGAAATATAATCGTTTTAAGAACATCAATGGTATGTTTTTAAAGACACGATTTCTATTTCAAATATGTCTTGCTTTTTATTCATCTATTTGTATTTTTTCACACACACACACACACACACACGCACACACATAAACACACAAACACGGGTTTTCACATCCATACTCACAGGGGAAAAAAGTCATGCAATAAGACTTATCATCCGATAGGTTAAAAAAAAAAAAAAAAAAAAAAAAAAAAAAAAAAAAAAAATATATATATATATATATATATATATATATATATATATATATATATATATATATATATATATACATATAAACAAAAAATGAAAAATAAACTTTGACACACTTTCGAAATCAAGACCAGTTTCACCTCCAGATCCTTGAGATGCCGTTTCCCGCCACCAAGGAAGTCGAGATGAGGGCGAGCATGAGGAGGAGGGCAGGTGGGATGCTGAGAGGGGGAAGCCAGGTCAGGCGAGGTCAGGCAAGCACGCACGAAGTGAATGAGGGAAGGAGGTAAGGGCTTAAGCAGGGATAAGGGGTGGGGGTGGTGGTGGTGGGGGGGGATTAAGCCAGGATGAGGGAGGGAGGGAGATCGAGAGGATTTTGGTCGCTTCCTGAGTCGTTGATTAGATCGAGTAGTTTGTCTGTTTTTGTGTTTTTTTTATTCTATTTCATTCACTTTTTTTCTTTTCTCTTTTTTATTTACAGGTTATTCCATATTTTAGGTCACTTACTCTTTATTTCATATCTTAGTTTTTTCTATTTCTTTATTTGCTGTATATTCCTTATCATTTTCACTTAAACTATCATTATTAGGATCATTATTATTATTATTATTATTATTATTATTATTATCATTATTATTATTATTATCATTATCATTACCATTATTATCATTATTATCATTATTGTTATTATCATCATTATTATTATTATCATTATTACTATTATCATTATTGTTGTTTTTATTATTATTATTATTATCATTATTATCATTATTATTCTCATTATTAATATTATCATTATTATCATTATCATCATCCTTTATTTGATTTTCGATTACCCTATCTACTTAACTTTTCAACTTACAAGTTCATTGATCAGAGACAACCTTGGGCGGGCGTGGGACGCTCCTCGGCCAAGCATTAAGATATTCCAATAAACCAAACCATTAATTCTGTTCATTATGTCAACATCATTCTCTTTATCACGAGCAGTTTTTCCTCTTCATTTTTCCTTCTCTTCCGCATACCCAGCGAGCTCCTCCACGGTAACTAATTAAGAACAGGAGTATTGACAGATTCCAATGTGCAAATGTGTGTTTCTTCATTTTCTTTTCTTTGTCTTTTTTTTTTTTTACTTTTTTCCCCTTTCTTTTTCTTTAATTTTCTTCTTTTCTTTTTAATTTCGTGTTCTTTCCTGTTTTTTTTCTTTTCGTTTCGTTTTTTCTTTCCTTTTCTTTTTTTATTTTTTATTAATTTTTCTTCCTTCCTTTTTTATTTCTTTTCTTTTCTTTCTTTTTCTTTCTTATTCTATTATTTTTTATCTTTCTTGTCCTTATCTTTCTTTTTCTTTCTTCTTCTTTTCTTTCCTTTTCTTCTTTTCCATTGTTTTTTTTATTCTTTTCTTTCTTCTTTTAATTCAAATCTTACTTCTGTGAGTACAGATGTACAGCTAACTGCCACCTTCTTGTACCTTATATTTTGTCCCATTTTTTTTCTCTCTCTCACTGTTAGTCTTACGTTGATAATATCATCTGCATAATCATTACTAAAAGCATTTATTATTATTATTGTTATTATCATTATCATTATTATCATTATTGTTATTATTATCATTATTATTATTATTATCATGGTAATCCATGTAAAGAATCACACTGAAAAAATCCGAGATTCATACCACCAAAGGTGTTAGTTCAGATAGAAACTTGGCAATTTACGTAGAAAAACATGATAGCTGACCTTTTAAAGGTATTAAGTTTTGAAGAAGTTACGATCTCTGAAGGCAATATATTTCAAAGCCTAAAAATGGCTTGTTTGAAAAGAAAGAGAGAAAAAAACTTTATCAACAATTAAATATCATTCATATAATCGCGGAATCTGTTTTGTATTTCGTAGTAAATGACTCGACATTATTCAACCATTATAAAAAAGAGATAAAGAAAAATGACATCGGGGGTAAAAAATGTTGCTAATTAAAATCTGCAAAACCATAGCGTGGAAAAAAGGAAATTGCATGAATATTCTGTATGGACTAATTAGTTTTTTTTTTTTTTTTTCCCTAAAGGTACGCAACTAGTGTGAAATGACACAGTCAATTTGACCTCATTAGTTATCAATTATTAGTTATTAAGTAGTAATGACTATATGCCTGTCGTGCTAGTAGCTTACTATTATTGGTGTCTACTGATAGATAGTCCTGGGGGCTATTTGCTGTCCTGGGCACGGATTCACCAACGCACTTACGATGGTAAAACCTCTGGTAACTATAGACAGTGGTGGTATTCACTAACAACTTGTCATCGGAGTTACTATGGTAAATTTTACCAGTGGTCGGAGCACTGGTAACTTCTGGGAAGACGGGGTCATCACGTGTTATCTCGTCCAAAAATCAATATCTAAGCAAAGTTTTGGATTTGTTTTTACACTTGATGTAACTAATATGATAGCAAACAGATATCACGATGCGGACATAGTGAAACTAACAAGAATAAAATCCACACAAATTCTCGTAAAATTATAGGCCTACATTATACTAGAATGCATGGAACCGATAAATAAGTGAACTCTTAAAGGTTTCTTCTCTGATATAATTATTACAAATACTATAGAAAAAAAAACTCCCTTGCTGATATACAACTGGCAATACCAGCGCTAAACGAGTATAGCAATATCTGTGTCTGTCGGCATTTTGACAATAAACTCCAAAGGGCATAGGCAAGAATAAGCTTAAAATATTTCCTTTGACAACAATGATGGCGATGAATAAAAATTTTGTTTGGTCCGGTTCTTTGTTTAACAATGATGAAAAATATATAAATGAAAAACTGTTTGGACTGTCTCTTTGGTTTGAGGTAAACAATAATATATTAATATAACCGTGTTTGTATTGGTTTCAAAATATCTATACAGTAAATATATATCCAACATGATGGATATGATCAAATAAATATTTTCTTTTTATCCACATGAGCTTAAATAGTGTTTTAGTTGTGACGATTATTTAAACAATCTCGCCGTGTCTAATTCTGCTTACATGTTACGTGATTGGCCGAAGGAACCTAAAAGATTATGTATAGCGCTCGCTGATTGGTCGAATTAGTTTACTAGAGCCAGGGCCCGAATCTACTCTTTCCACTTTTCATTACTTATTCCTTATCTACTCTTGTTATCCATTCACCCAGGGCGAGAACTGACCACCAGCTCCCCTTTACCCGCCCCCTGCACTCCTCCCTCCCCCAGCGCCATTCCCCCCACCCTCCCTCCCTCCCCCTGCGCTATACCCCCACCCCCTCCCTTTCCCTCCCTCCCTCCCTCTCCCAGAACCCAACCTGTCTCTCGGAAACTGGAGAAAGATCGACATCAAACAGCCACCAATTCTACCCTTCTATTCTTTTCTCATTATCCTTATCACTCTTTATCTTCTTTTTCTTCTTCTTACCCTTTACCATTACTCCTACTACCACCTCTACATCAGTCACTCCCTTATGAACCATTTTTGTCGCTTTCGAAGGTTAGGAATATGCACGAGACATTCCCTGCCCCGTATTGCAAAAAGTAGGCTTGCAAATTCCTGGTTGCAAATAGCTGGTGCGAGTGTGTTTACCTGGAAAAGTTAATATGATTAAGGGTTAGATTGCGTCGAGACATCTGTACCTGAAGCCGCTCTGCAAGTGTGATTCTCTTGCCTCTCTCGTTTATCGTCTGCTGCGTTTCCTTGTTCGTTGTCTTATTTTACTTCTTTTTCTTTCTTTCTTCTTCTCCTAGTTCGTCTCTTTCTTCCTTTTCTTCTTCTTCGCCTTAGTCGCATTTTTTTTTTTTTTATTATTTTTCTTTTTTCTCTTTCTTTTTCTTCTACTTTTTTCGTCTTTTCTTCTTTGCTCTCTTTTTTTCTTCTCATCTTCTACATCTTATCTTGCCCCTTTTTTCTGTTATGTTCTTCTACATCTCTTTTCTTTTCTTTTTCATTGTAAAAGTTATTAATCATTGGTGTTATCCTCATCATTATCATTATTATTGCTATTATTTTCTATTTTCTTCTTTTCCTCCTTCTCCTACTTCTTATTCTTGTTCGTCTTCTTCCTGTTCTTCTTCGTTTTCTTCTTCTTCTTCTTCTTTACCTCCTCCTCCTCGTCCACCACCTACCCCACTTCTCCTTTTCTACGTTTTCTTATCATTATTCTCTTCTTTTCCTCATCTGTGTAAACACTTGTCTTATAGAGGATACATTTTTTTAATTTTTTTCTTTCTTTCTTCTTTTCTTTTCCTTTGTCTACTTCTTACTTCTTTTCTTCTCCTTCTTTTTTTCTTCTTCCTCCTTTTATTCTCTCTTTTTATCACTCTTTATCACTATTATTATTATTACTACCACTGCTTTTTTTTCCTTCTGCTTCTTCTCTTTCTTCTTCCTTCTATTTCTTTTCTCTTCCCCTTCCTCCTCTTCTTCATCCTCATTCTATTTTCTTTCTATTACATCAATCACTGTCTTTTTTTCATTTTTTCCTCTTTCTCCTTTCTGCTTCTTCTTTTCTTTTCTCCTTCCTCCTCCTCTTTTTTCTTCCATTCTCCATTTTCTTCTATTTCCTTTCTTTCTCCATTTTTCTTATTACCTTCTTCTCTTTCTCTTTACCAATCTTCTATGGCAACCTTCTTTCCTTCACGTAGACGATAATCACATAAGGTCTAGAATTAAGGGAAACACCTGCTCCAGAAGCCCTTTTTGTTTATGACTCTCTTGCCCCTCTCCTTCGTCTTGTTCTTCTTTATCTTTCTTCTCTGTCACTCTTCTTCCTCTTCTGCTGTCTTTCTTCTTCTTGTTCTTCTTTTCTCTTCCTTCTTATTCTTCTCTGTCTTCATTCTTCTTCTTCTTCTCTGTCTTCCTCCTTCTTCTTCCTCTCTGTCTTTCTTCTTGTTCTTCTCAGTCTTACTCTTTTCTTGTTCCTCTTCTCTTTCTTCTTCTTCTTCTCTTTCTTTTTCTTCTTCTTCTCTGTCTTTTTTCTCCTTATCATCACCATTACTACTGTTACCTCAGTAGTGATAATCATTATTCCTCTTCTGTCTTCCTTCTCCTTGTTTTTTTTTATCTTCCTTTTTCTTTTTATCATTGTTCTTATTAATACCTTTATTCCTCTACATCAAGAGTGTGTTTACATGCAAAAGGTGATCAGACACGGACTAGATTTCTCGGACACGCAGGCATTCACAGGAGAATCAGCTGCAGGAGACTCGGCTGAGGACACTTGGCTGCAGGAGACTCGGCTGAGGACACTTGGCTGCAGGAGACTCGGCTGAGGACACTTGGCTTCAGGAGACTCGGCTGAGGACACTTGGCTTCAGGAGACTCGGCTGAGGACACTTGGCTTCAGGAGACTCGGCTGAGGACACTTGGCTGCAGGAGACTCGGCTGAGGACACTTGGCTGTAGGATAATCGGCTGAGGACACTTGTCTGCAGGACAATCGGCTGAAGACACTTGTCTGCAGGACAATCGACTGAGGACACTTGTCTGCAGGACACTCGGTTGAAGACACTTGGCTGCAGGACAATCGGCTGAAGACACTTGGCTGTAGGACAATCGGCTGAAGACACTTGGCTGTAGGACAATCGGCTGAGGATACTTGGCTGCAGGACAATCGGCTGAAGACACTTGGCTGCAGGACAATCGGCTGAGGACACTTGGCTGCAGGACAATCGGCTGAGGACACTTGGCTGCAGGAAACTCGGCTGAGGACACTTGGCTGCAGGACAATCGGCTGAGGACACTTGGCTGCAGGACAATCGGCTGATGACACTTGGCTGCAGAACAATCGGCTGAAGACACTTGTCTGCAGGACAATCGGCTGAAGACACTTGGCTGCAGGACAATCGGCTGAAGACACTTGGCTGTAGGACAATCGGCTGAGGATACTTAGCTGCAGAACAATCGGCTGAGGACACTTGTCTGCAGGACAATCGGCTGAAGACACTTGGCTGCAGGACAATCGGCTGAGGACACTTGGCTGCAGAACAATCGGCTGAAGACACTTGTCTGCAGGACAATCGGCTGAAGACACTTGGCTGCAGGACAATCGGCTGAGGACACTTGGCTGCAGGACAATCGGCTGATGACACTTGGCTGCAGAACAATCGGCTGAGGACACTTGGCTGCAGGACAATCGGCTGAGGACACTTGGCTGCAGGACAATCGGCTGAGGACACTTGGCTGCAGAACAATCGGCTGAAGACACTTGGCTGCAGGACAATCGGCTGAAGACACTTGGCTGCAGGACAATCGGCTGAAGACACTTGTCTGCAGGACAATCGGCTGAAGACACTTGGCTGCAGGACAATCGGCTGAAGACACTTGGCTGCAGGACAATCGGCTGAAGACACTTGGCTGCAGTATACAATCGGCTGA
>NC_091581.1:20156696-20159196 GCF_042767895.1 Penaeus vannamei
GCAAAAAAAAAAAGGGAAAAGATAACTGATACAGATGTGGCTTTTTTAAAAGAAAATGTAACATAGGTAGATATTTGAAGAAAAAAGGGTAATTGATAGGTAGATATTTGGAAAAAAAAACGTGATAGGTAGATAATTGAAAAAAACAAGGAATTAATAGGTAGATATTTGAAAGAAAAAAAAAGTAATTGATAGATAGGTATTTGAAAAAAGATGATTGAAAAAGAAAGAAACAAATAATTAGTACGTAGATATAAAAAAAAAGGATAATCAAAACTAAAAAAAAAAAAAGAAAAAAAAAAGTGATTCATACGAACCGTTAGAAAAGTTTGCGGCGAATCGATCTCGCTTGAGGCAATAAGTCGCGACGCAAACGCTGCAGTCTTTCATCGGCCAAAGTTTGTTTCCCTGGAGACGCTAACCCGTTTCTCACGCGGGTGCAAATCGCCGTGTCGACGCTACGGGGTGTCGTGTGCAGCGGAAGAGGCGGATTCTTTGTAATAGATGAAAGTTTTTTTTTTGTGTGTGTGTGTGTGTTTTTAGATATTTTCTTTCTATTTGTTTGTCTGTATGTATGTGTGTGTCTATATATCTCTCTATCTTTGTATCTGTCTCTCTGCCTCTCTCTGTCTGTCTGTCTGTCTGTCTCTCTCTCTCTCTCTTGCCCTCCTTTTTTTCTTGGCAATTTCGATACTCAGTTATTCGTCAATACTGATGCTTTTTCGAGAGTATTTAGGTAGCTTTTCCTATGAAGAATGAATCTATAAAATGCCGAGAAATATGAAAATTACCCTTACATATCCCGCAGTTATCCAAAGCTGCCGCCCACTCTTTCATCTGAAGACGCCCTAACCAGCCCTGGTGCATCCGCTTCCTCCCTTTCGAGTTCTCCTCACAGCGCGCCCTCCCTGTTAGCTGCCCTGTGCGGCCCTCACGCCAAAGGCCCTCTTGAAGCTCCTCTTCAACGCCTCGTCTGCCGCAACGTTACTCCTTGGGCGTCCGGTCGAGCAAAAAGGCAGGTCCTCCCCGCCGAGCCGCTCCGACGCGCGCTCAGCTGGTAGAAAAAAAGTCAGCTGGTCGAATATATATATATATATATATATATATATATATATATATATATATATATATATATATATATATATATATATATATCAGGGGTGGCCAACCAGTCGACCGCGATGTCCTTGCCGCAAACACGTACCGACCGAGCAGGTTCTCCTAGCAAGTCCCCAAAGTCTTGGATCTTGGTCTTGATCCACATCTCTTGACCCAAGGGCTTCGCTTCATTGCATCCAGAGCCACCACTAAGGTTTTCAAAGATTCAGATAGAATCCAGAGCCACCACTAAAGTTTCTAAAGATTCAGATAGAATGGCAACATCATCAACAATGTCAAGGTCAGTAACCTTGGTACTGCCCAGAGTTGCTCCACAATGACTTTGAATAGTAGCTCTGCCCAGTATGCAATCCATGCAAGTGTTGAAAAGCATTGGTACAAGGACACAGCCTTGCCTCACTCCTGAACTAACAGGAAAGAAGCTCGACAGCCCCCCACTACACTTTACAGTACTTTCAGTACCATTTATAGGCTTGTTATTGGACCAATAATCCTTGTTGGAATTCTTCTCAATCTCAGGATCTCCCAGAATGATTCCCGATGCAACGTATCGAACGCCTTCTCGAGGTCGATGTAGGCTGTAAGCAGGCCACGCCGGACTCCCGGCAGCGCTCTACATTTACTCTAACCACCCGGGGCCGGATTCACTAACACGATCATAACGCATTTACCAGCGGTCATTTACCATTGCGTTTACCAGTCATAGCAAAGCGGGATTCATGAAGAAATGGTAATTTGGATATGCTGAGTTACAATCGTAAATCGACTCATTCTACTGGTAGCCAACAGAGGGCTCTGGTAAAGCAATTCAACCAATCAGCGAGCGCTATACATAACATTTTAGGTTCCTTCGGCCAATCACGTAACATGTAAACAAAACTAGACACAGCGAGATTGTTTAAATAATCGTCACAGCTAAAACACTATTTAAGCACATGTAGAAAAAAACATATATTTATTTGATTACATCCATCATGTCAGATGTATATTTACTGTATAGATAGGAACCAATACAAACAATGTTATATTAATATATTATTAAAGTATTGAAGTCACCCAGAACAATACGAATATCTCGCTGAGGACAACTGTCCGACACAGATGCAAGTTTGGCGTAGAACATCACTTTCAGGTCGAGTTTACAAACATAGGTAGGAGCGTACACAGCAATAAGAGACACGAGTCCAAATGCTAGCTTCAGTCTCAATACCATTATACGCTCATCAACCGGAGTAGCCTCTACGACCGAGGGCCGGAATCTGCTGTGGCTACTCCCTAAAAATGGTGACCATCGTTGTGGTTTGACCATTAATAGGTGTAGCCACCTACACTAATCGTGCCACTGCCAAGCCTTCTCAGCTCCAATAGAGCAGCCACCTCA
>NC_091581.1:20169196-20174196 GCF_042767895.1 Penaeus vannamei
GGACACATAGAGAGGGAAAGGGAGAGAGAAAAAGAGAGAGATGGGGGAAGAAAGAAAGAGAGGGAGAAGAAAGGAGAGGGAAGGGGAGAGAGAGAGAGATAGGGAAAGAAAGAGTGAGGGGGGGAGAGGGAGGGAGAGAGAGAGAGGAGACAGAAAGAGAAGGATAGAGACGAAAGGGGAACTGTAGGCCTAGAGGGAGGGACAATGAGGGTAAGAGAAAGGGAGGCAATAAGAGAGGAAAGGAGAATTGGAGGAGGGATAGGGAGAGAGAGAGAGGGGGGGGGGAGAAGGCAAAAAGAGAGGGATATGGAGCGAAGGAGGCATGGAGGGAGGGAAAGAGAAAAGGACAAGGATGGAGGGAGATGGAGGAGGCAGAAAAAGAGGAAAGGAGGGAGGGATACGGAGGGGGAAGGAGGAATAGAGAGAGAAGGAAGGAGGGAGGGGGCAGAGAAGGAGAAGGGAAGGTATGCATGAAATGGGAACGTGGAGGTAGGAGGAACGTGTGTGTGTGTGTGTGAATTATGGACTGATATGCTCACACTTATTTCATCATTGTCCCTATTAATTCTATTAAGTATCATTATCCTTATCACAGTTATTCTTATCATAACCTACCATCATCGCCGCTGACATCAAACCAATGTCATCATACACCATGATGTTGAAAATGAGAATAAACTTGCCAACATTTTTTCTAGAGCAGCCATAGTAATATTGCTGATAACCTGCGCCAGAGCTGATCGTTGTTGGCTCCAAATCAATTAATAAAACAGGGTTCTCTTTTCAGAATCGGAGAGACAATATGATCACTGGATTGTTTCTCTGATAACCAACATCATTCCAAACACACTCAAACGGCTTCATTGAAAAAATAGAATCAGGAGCCACATATTCCTCTTTTTTTGAAAAGCCTATTGTAAAGCTAAAGTGAATTTTCGAAACATTAAGCCAGAATGAATAAATGGCGGGCGGCGTGCAATTGCATTTCCGTCTCCATTTCCGTTCCGTGCAACAAAGGGCACTCCGTTGCAAGACATAGGTAAGCGAAGTTACATTGCAGCCGAAGGGAGTTTTCTATAGCTTATGAATGCCCAACAGGCCGTGTAAGTAATCAAATTTGGGAAATCAAGCCGAGATTGCTCAGGGAAGTTAACCTGATTAAACCTTTACATTGAGGGAGGCTTCATGAGTGGAGGAAGGACGGAATGGTAGCTTGCTATATGTTTATATTTACACACATACATACACAGACACACACACACACACACACACACACACACACACACACACATATATATATATATATATATATATATATATATATATATATATATATATATATATGTAATATATAAATACAGTTCTTATGTGTGTGTATGTGTGCGTGTATACATTGCAGCAAAAAGTTAATTCCAGTAAAATGTTTATCAGTAATGGGTGTTTTTAATAAGTGTAGCACAGTTCCAATAAATTTTCACTAGAGATCCAAATTAGGAGAATCATACAGCACTGCGCGCGCGCGTGTTTACAGCTCTGTATGTGTGCACACATTTCCTTTAGATTTAGTCTTAAATAAGCACCACGTTCCCCAAGCCCCTCAGCCTCGGTCTCCCGCGGCACCTGAGTGTAACCTGGGCCCCTGACGAAGGAGATAGAAACCTCGGCTTGCCCTCAGGAACGAATGGCCGCTTCGTCGCGACAAAGGACCCAGCCTGACTGATTCTTCACGAGAGACTTTAGGCCGAGTTTTTTGGACGAGTCTTTGGCCGAAGTAATAGTTAGTCTCTGGCAGGACAGTTTATGCAAAAGACCTCCCGGTTCCATCTCAGCGATCCGCAAATTCAGTTACTCTCTTCCTTTCGGTCTCCCTCCGCCACCCAGATTCCTCCCAAAGACACCTTCACAGGAAAAGCCCAGCTCCTCCATTTGCCCGGGACACGCGCAGGAGGCGACGCGAGGAACGAACCAGAAGGACTGTAACGCAATCCTTAGCATCCTGCAGCCCGGGGACTCCTCTCCTCTGTCATCGGTTTCGTGGAGGAAAAGTGAGATCCCGAAGGACCGAGGGGACCGGGACCAGGATAGAAATCTACGACGCACAAAGCCTTTGCAAATTCGCTTCTGGAATGTGTGTACTTGGGTGTGTGATGTAAGGATATCTGCAGGTGTGTGTGTGGATCTGTATATATGCACACATGGATATGTTTAGGTGCGTGTGTGTGTTTGTGTGTTTGTATGTATGCATGTATGAATGTTTGCATATGTGTATGAATGTCTGAATGAATGAATGTATGCATGTATGTATGTAAGCATGTGTGTCTAAGTATGTATTTGAGTATGAATGTGTAGAAAGGCAAAAGGCGTAGAAATGGCAAAAGTATCTCTGTCAACCAACAAAATATTCTTGCAAAAAAAACAGCTGAGTAACGACTCCTTCCTGCTAATTAGAGGAACTGATACTTCGGAGCCCATTTAGAGGGAAGCAAATCACCTCAAATCAAAGGTCTTTCGCCTGCCTTTAGACTCTAAATAACAGTGTCATCTGTCGTGTTCGGACGGCCATAGAGATAGAACGCAGAAAAGAAGAAAAAATCCACGTTAAATCCAAGCACATATACTTACATTCACATACACGCGCGCGCACGCACACACACACACACACACACACACACACACACACACACACACACACACACACACACACACACACACACACACACACACACACACACACACACACACACACACACACACACACACACACACACACACAGAAGGCTATATGCCCACATGACCACAAACATATGCGAAATAAATTGAATAAACAAATAAAGAAATTAATAAACATATGTTAATGGACATGAACCAAGAAAAAAAAAGTAAAAGCTGCTAACATGAGAAGAGATAACTAAATAGAAAGACAATTTACATATTTCAGAATCTGCAGATTTGTTTAACGCCCCCCCCCCAAAAAAAAAGAAAAAGAAAACAGGAACCACCTGCTACAGAAGTTTAATGCATGCAAATATATTCATTTGAACTTGCATTATCGTTAATAATCTCAAAGGAAATAGCTCTAAAGAAATATGTTTCGCAGTGCAAGAATGCATACTAACCTTCTTTATTTTTTGGCTGCGTATTCGATACACTGCATATACTCTTCTTAGTTACAAATAGAATGAATAATGAATTTACAAACAATCTTGCAAACATTATTCGAGACAAAATGTGTGTGTAGGTGTGTGTGTGTGTGTGTGTGTGTGTGTGTGTGTGTGTGTGTGTGTGTGTGTGTGTGTGTGTGTGTGTGTGTGTGTGTGTCTGTCTGTCTGTCTGACTATTTGTTTCTCTGTCTGCCTGCCTGCTTGCTTACTTTCCTGTCTGTCTCTTTCTCTTTCTTTCTGTCTTTCTCTGTTTCTCTTGCTCTCTGTCTCTTTGCGTCTCTCCTTCTCTCTTCTCTCTCTCTCTCTCTCTCTCTCTCTCTCTCTCTCTCTCTCTCTCTCTCTCTTTCTTTCTTTCTTTCTTTCTTTCTTTCTTTCTTTCTTTCTTTCTTTCTTTCTCTCTCTCTCTCTCTCTCTCTCTCTCTCTCTCTCTCTCTCTCTCTCTCTATCTATCTATCTATCTATCTCTCTCGATAGACACCAATGTTAAGTATCTTCCGTCAACAGAAGCGGCACAAAGTCGTTGCAAAAATAAAAATTAAAAAATCATACAGACACACAGACATACATATGTGTAGATAAATAAATATTCATTTAACACACGTTTAATGTATAGATATATACATACTTATATAAGACACTTTAATGTGTAGATACATAAATATTTATATAACAGGTTTATGTATGCACATGGATACGTACATATGTGTGGATACGTATGTACACGTAGATACATAGATAAATAGATAAATAAATGGATGGATAGGTAGATAGATAGATAAATAAATAGATAGAAAGACAGACAGACAGAGAGACAGACAGATCGATAGAAATAGATAAACAGACAGATAAATATAGACACAGATAGGCAAACAAAAGGACAGATAGCTTAGATACAGAAACAGATAGATATAGAGATATACACACACATGTATACCTGAACATAAAGTTAGCTTATATAAGAAAAAGTGAAAAAACGTGAAAGAGAGAGTAAGAAGACGAGTGAAAGGTCAACAGGAGAGAAGGGGCAAACAGCCGGTGAATGAGACGGGAGGTGGGGAGGGGGAGTGTAAGGGGGAGGGGGGAGGCGATTCGCAAAGGTGGCAATCAGTGCCATTGAGGCGGGCGGTGCCATCATCCCTCGGAGGCCCAGAAAACCGGTAGTCGGAAGGGAATTAGAGCCGGCAATCGGTGTCTGACACTGGCCCTCGTGGATCGCGCTCTCTTCCTCTTTCTTTATCTTCATCTCTCTCTCTCTCTCTCTCTCTCTCTCTCTTCTCTCTTTTCTCTTCTCTTTCTCCTCTCTAACTCTCTCCTCCCTCTCCCACCCCCCCACTC
Organism: Penaeus vannamei; assembly: GCF_042767895.1. Lineage (NCBI taxonomy): Eukaryota > Metazoa > Arthropoda > Malacostraca > Decapoda > Penaeidae > Penaeus > Penaeus vannamei. The sequence continues at coordinate 20,173,693 of NC_091581.1, forward strand.
ACTCACTCACTCTCTCTCTCTCTCTCTCTCTCTCTCTCTCTCTCTCTCTCTTCCTTTCTTTCTTTCTTTCTCTCTCTCTCTCTCTTATCTTTCTCTCTCTCTCTCTCTCTCTCTCTCTTATCTCTCTCTCTCTCTCTCTCTCTCTCTCTCTCTCTCTCTCTCCACTCTTCTCTCTCTTTCCACTCTTCTCTCTCTCTCCACTCTTCTCTCTCTCTCCACTCTTCTCTCTCTCTCCACTCTTCTCTCTCTTTCCACTCTTCTCTCTCTCTCCACTCTCCCCTCTCTTTTTCTCTCGCCTCTCCTTTTCTCTCCTCTCTCCTTTTCTCTACTTTTCTCTCCTTTTCTCTCTTTTTTTCTCCTTCTCTCTCCTTTTCTCTCTCCTCTCTAATTTTCTCTCCTTTTCTCTCTCCTTCTCTCTTCTTCCTTCTTTTTCCCTCTCCTTCCCTCATTTTCCCTCTCCTTCCCTCCTTCTCTCTTCTCTCTTCTCTCTTCTCTCTTCTCTCT
>NC_091581.1:20186696-20194196 GCF_042767895.1 Penaeus vannamei
CCCCCCCTGAAAGGGGGTTTAAGGGGACGAGGCCCCCTATATAACCCGGAAATGTGTTAATATACTATGACTGCTAATATTCTACCGATATTTTTTGAAATTCCCTGATATGTAGGCCTATCATACCCTGCCTAGCTATCGGGACCGATATCGTAGCTATACTTCATTTGCGAAGGAAATGTGTGCTAGATTCGTTCGAAACACGACGAAAGCGATTGGAAAATTATTCTGTTCGCCCAAAAGAGGTGTGGGGTTGCATTTCCAAATTTATCTTATTGTCATGAACATCATTATCAAAATCATTTTGATTATTATTGTTGTTATTGTTATGACTATGGATATAAGAAATGGATGAGAGGCTCGGAGAAAGAAAAGCGGGATATGGGAGAGGGAGAGTAGGTGATAAGGGAGCGAAGGAGGTAAGGAAGTTTCAGGAGAAAGAGGAGGGAAGTGAATGATGCTTATCATTACTATTATTGTCGTTATGATTATCATTATTGTTATTATAATTACCAATGTAATTATTACTGCTATCATTCATATTTACACTTTGTGAACAATTATGGTATTAAAGACTTCGTGATATTAGGCAACGATCGGACAACCTCGATTTCCCCAATAGAAAACACAATTATTGATTTCTGTAACTAGCGAATTGGTATGTTCATCTCAAGACTCTTTATTAGATTTTTAGGCCCTAAACCCAGCGCACCGACCACGACCGCCAAACCTTGAGCGCTTCTTCAACTTGCAATTTCCTGACCTTAGGAATCTGTTTAAACTGCTTCACCTCAAAACCTTGGATTATTGTTATGGTAGTGTCAGTGAATTTGTATTTTTTGTTGTCTGTTGCATATTCTTACTATAGTTTTTTATTCGCTGTATGTCTATTCCACCCGTTTGGTGATACATTCCTGTTACTGTGCTTAAAATATTTTTGTTGTTATGAATGAAACGGATGAAGCGAAAGTAAATTTTGGAAACGGGAAAAACTTACCGAATGGGATTTTCATTCGCTCTCGGGTTGCAAATCCTGAACTCTTGGTTTTCTTTTCCGGTTGACCTTCCCAGAAAAATTATACAAATGTTTTATTCTCTATTCTATAACCATGTACTTCTTGTGAGACCCACCCTTACCGCATCTGTTGCAGTGCCTTTAAACTTGCTGTGATGTTTTAGCCTCACTAATATCAATATTAGTCTGGTCATTAGTCTGTCTTCTGAATGCAGTTATCTGTACTTTTTTCTCTCTATTTTTCTAGTAGTACAGTCTTCAGTGTTTATCAAACATTTCTTTCTAACAACAAAAGAATCTGAATGCAGACCATGTCTTCTGAAGGGCTATTTCTCTTCCCTGGCCCGGATAAGCAAATAATCTATTTTTATTTAAATGCCAGTCTAATCCGCTGAAAGCAAATGATTTTCATTTATCCTTCCTTTCCCAGCATCTCGCTTGGCTCCTAAATGGTTAGATTTGATCTCTTAGGAAAGGGAACGGATTCCAACTCTCCTTTCGCTTCGTCTTTAACACAACAGGTTCATTCATTCCAAGTTTCATTTTGATATCAAAACTAGTAACTGTTACCGCCTGGATTATTCTTATCGAACTATTTAAAGACTTGCAAAAATGATATAGTTTAAGAGCCTTATCGTTACTAACCTCAGCATCACTAATATCTTTATCGTGATTATTTTCTCAATAATGATGTCATTATGAGCGCCATTTTCAAGGAAGACAGGAGGGAAAGGAGAAGGAAGGGGGAGAGAAAGAAAGGTACGAGAAGGGAGCTTAAGAAATAGGGAGGTGGAGAACGGGAAACGGAGGGTATTTAAAGAGGAAAAGGCGGTGGGAAAGAGGAAAAGGAGAGGAGAGCTCAGAAAGAAAACAGGGGAAGTGGGATAAGGAAACGAAGGAAGAGTATTGTTTAAGGAGGAAAAGGAGAGAAGTGGGGGGGGGGAGCAGATCCAGGGCTTAAAGTGGGAGCAAAGGAGTGAATGTAAGGAGCTTTGGGAATGAGAGGGAATGGTAGAGCGGGATAAGGAAAGTTGGAGGGAGAGAGAAAGAAGAAGGGAGAGGTGAGGCGAAAGGTAGAAGGGAAGGCAAAGAGAAAGGCAGGAGTACCTCTTTTTGCGTTTAATTTCGGGTCCTGGTAGGTAACATTTTCATTATCATGGTCATCATCATCATTACTACCATTATCATTATAGTTATTACCATTATGATAATCATCATTGCTATCAATAATATTACTATTTGTAATACTAATGCATCATTGCTGCATTAGTATTACAAAAATTATCCTCATTATAACCCTTATCATTATCAAAATGGGCTATACACACCTATTCATAAAATTCATCACAATCTGTCAGTGACTTTCCACATAATCCTGTTGACAAACGGACAAACCAACGAACGTCATCGAAAACGCTACCTCTTTGTTTGCAAACAGAAAGAACAACTCGAAAAAAATGTTCCTTGTATAACAAATGATATGAAGTTAATTAGTTAATGTTGGGAAAGAAAGAGAGAAATAAAGTTAATGTTGACAAAGAAAAAGGAAAACCGAAAATGCTTTTGATAAAGAAAGTAAATACAAGGAGTTTAAGTAATAATGCTGAATGAAAAAGAGAAAGAGAATAGAAAGATAAAAAAAGTTTTAAAATGTAGACAAAGAAAACAAAGCCTGAAGTTGACCTCAAAAGAAGAGAATAAATAAATAAACTTGATATTTACAGAAAAACAAATCAAATCGGAAGAGTGTGTGTGTGTGTAACGCGAGCGACGAGTTGGCGGAGACGTACCATCGCCTTGAACTGAGCTTTCTCGCGTATTAGAATGTGTTCCCCGCAAATGGTGTAACTGCACGAAAACCTCGGAAGATAATGGCAGGATTCTCGTGCTGACGTTCAGATTTTTAAACTATTTTTTTCTTCTTTTTTTAGAACTTGAAGATATGCAATGGCGGGGAAGCGTGGTTTGCTGAGGTCGTGTGCGGGTACGAGCTTCCGAAAGGGGCGAGAGACGAGGGTTGTGTCACCTAGGGCGGGAAACGGAGTTATGTAGGTCTGTTACAGATTCGCCTGTACTGTCGTTAGCCCCGCTTGGATTGGGAAACAGGATCAACATAATGCTCTTGTTTCCTGAAAGATGAATGAAAGAACATACTAAGAGTCCGGAATTTTAGCAAACGTCTTCTTAACTCCTTTAGATTGTTCTCTTAACGAAGGCTCGACATCTTACAGACATGACATATTCAGTCCTAAGTGTTTTAACTTCGTTCTTTTTTAATACTACATGTGATAGCCATGGCTGGAAACGAAAGATTATACAAGATATTTTAAACATTCGTCTTTTTTACGTTTCACATAATGTGTCGAGGCTGCGAATATAATGCGAGGAATCATTAATATAAGAGCGGTACATTTCCCCGGATGCAATTATTCCAGGATTCCAAGGTATGCCATAAGATATACAGCGCCAGCAGACCAGATATGTTTAAGAAATAGAGGTATAAAGATGAGAGAAAGGAAAGAGAAAAAGAGAGAGACAGGGAGACGGAGAAATCTGTCTCTGTTCCCTGTACCAGTTGGTTCAAATCTCACCATTACGATAGTGCTACTTTTTTAAATACCATATAATATATAATGACGAACAATAGTACGAACACATTCAAATTGCGTATAAACTTTATCTTAACAAGAAATTATCCGACATGAGACATCTTTTGAAGCGAACCGATAAGCGATTAACCACCTAAGCCCCTGATTACGATTTCATTAACAAAGGATCAGAATCTATTAAAGCCACGTTTACTATACACAAGTTTAATAGTTTCTCGCTAGGATGATTACAATGTTGGAAATTTATAGCAGATTAAAAGATGTGCAATTGGAAGGGAATTACAAATATTGCTGCCTTGGAAATTATTATGATCACAATGCCTGGTTACATGGCAGCTTCGTAACCATAGCTTAGTTACGGGGAAGCTGTGGAGCCATGGTTACTTATCTTCCCTGTGATTCAAAGGAATATCAGTAATTACACTAATGGGAATCGATTATAATCAATGTATTGTTTGAAGTTCTCCTAAAATTCTGTTATCTGATGAGAAACGTGGTACATATCTATAACGAATATTGATTATGTTAATTTAATGATCATTATTTCAATGTTATCCTAATAAGGGTGAGAAAAATAAAATCATAGTCGTATAAAATGATAGCCAATAATCAAACTTTTTTTTCATTTCATTATGAGTAATGATAATGATAACTGATGTGATGACAATAAACAGCAACACTGTTATAAGTTCACCAGCATAATTGTTAGAATAATCATAATGGTAGGATTAATTGATTAATGATAACAATGATAATGTCAGTATTAACAGTTACAGTGAAAACATCATTGACGAGGACAAAAGAGATGACACTCAAATTAATAGACCTGATACACATATGAAATAGCCACAGCACACCAGCACAAAATCGAGTAAATTTCTAAACGAGGTAGTCTAGGTAGTTGACTCTGAAAGGCGAGTCTCAAGCCTGTTTCGGTTTCATTCGAATATAATAAACAGTGTGTATGCGTATATATATATATATATATATATATATATATATATATATATATATATATATATATATATATATGAAAGTCGAAAGCCGTGTGCGTAATTAAAAACTCACAAATACATACTCACATATTTTTATCATTTATCTATTATATATTCATGCGTTCATTTATCTCTATATATACAGGTCAATACTATGTATTATGAAACTTACATTACTCTTTGACAAGTAATGACTTCGTTTACATGTCAATACGATGCCTGTTACCGTTAGGAATTAACAATGGTGTACACAATGTAAAATGCAGAGGCATATCACAACAATATTGCAGGTCTGAATACATAACAAAGTCAGGACCTCTCGCAGTTTGCTATTGATGGGTGATAAGGGAACCATTATGCTGGTGATGTAAGTACTGATAACATTAATGAATATAATTACTATTATCATTATTATTATCACCATCATTTGATGATGATGGTGACGATGATGATTGTAATATAAATAGTAATGAATAGACCAATTATAATAGCATATAATTTGATGGTTTGCTTATTTTATTTGGCAGGCGGTAGCAAAATAAAAGTAATAATAATAATAAAAATAAAAAAAACGGTGTTTTAGAACAGTTTATTGATTTCTGTAAACATGTGATTGGAGGTAAAAATGAAATACCGATGACAAAACTGCATCACGTCTGGAATCAGTAATGTCCATGTGCCCACAGCCAGGGATGATCGGTGACATATTGTGCCTGTACTGACCTCGACTCCAGCACTTTCAGATGTATTTCAAATTGAGACGAGGTAATAATTTTTGTTATATCAGCACTGATTTATTTTCAAAATAATTGATCATATTAAACATCGGCGGTAAAATAAAATAGAAACTTATTTTACAAATATATTTATTTTGTTCACATCGGAATCAAATCATATGCGTTTAGGTGCGGCGGAAAAAAAGATACAAGTCGGCTCCTTAACTTTTCTTTTCTTGAAAATCGGAAAGAAAGTGCAGCAGATTTGTAATCTATGGAAAATAATAATTGTCCGCTAAGGCTGAACACATCCCTGTCAATACGAGTCTATTGTATACATTATATAATATCGACTAATTGACACCTGAATTTATATTACAATAGACTGCGGACGTAAAGTATTTTCATTTTAATGTATGATGGGCATCTTACACCTGAAATGATATTGTAGGTAATTTAAAGTCATTTTATTTATATGTAAAATAGGGTGATAAGTACAAGGGTTGGAGGTGATAGCAAACGCAGATATGCCTCTAGTGCGACTCCACGTCACCCGCGAGAAGTAGCATTCGAGTCTACGGGTAACACTCATACAATAATAATACATATCAAAGGATTACACACACTGCGCATCGTATCACGAATCTTTGAGAACCCTTTTCTATGTTATTATTATCATTGTTATTATTGCCATGATAACAAAGATAATGATAATGTCGTCAGTGATTCCTTGCCTTTGGCCCATTTCCTTTCATTGTTTTAACGAATTCCAGTCGTTAACATATCATATTTTTTGCACTATTCAATTTTATGTCCTTTAATCTTTCTCTTTACATGTACATATAGCTTTTAAGTGTAAATAGAGAAGCTTCAGATTGTAGAAAATTATACAATAAAGAAAATATGGGCATCTTGATCAAATATCCGGAATCTACACAAAGGAAAAGGGAAGGATTTGAATAAAGAAAATAAGGACACATGCTTACTTCGGCCACGGAGCTCATTATCAATGTCCTATTTATCATCGTCAGTGTTGTGACAATAAGGATAGATATCACTGCTTATCGTCCTTTGTTTCTTGTTTTCACTTTTGTTACTTTGATACATCGATAATATTATTCTGGTTCGGGTTTTCAACACAGGGTTAGAGGTTCTCTGCACCAGATAGATGTTTTAGAATCCAGTCTGAATTGCTAAACGAATATTAAGTTGAAGAGCCAGTGTATATATTTGCAAATTTAAACATACGCTCTGAAATATTCATTGCAAAGCATGAAGATTCTAAAACATGAGAGGATAATAATGCATAATACAAATCGATGCTTAACTATTCTTTAAATATACACTGTTCTGTGTCGCGAAGATAAGCATGTAATTTTAAGTGAGAATTGATTTATGATCTGGAGAGGCATGTTTCACACTTTTATAAAACGTAAGAATGATGTGAAACCTCAGAAATATCCATAACAAGGAGTTTTGAATGTTCAGTTAGGTCAGCACTTGCACTGAATGTGATTTAAGAATTATGACATTTCGTCATATATATATATATATATATATATATATATATATATATATATATATATGTATGTATGTATGTATTAATACATATATGTATATATACATACACACACACACACACACACACACACACACACATATATATATATATATATATATATATATATATATATATATATATATATGGACACGATAAAAAACAAACTATTTAGATATCAGAATTCCGCTTATTTTTTTTCCATCACGATTATTACCATGAACAGCATGTTTGTAGCATATCTTCATTTATGTTTTTTGTCATCATTACTCTTTCCATTTACTTGTAATTGTTTCTTTCGCCACTGTCACAATCATGATTCGAATTAGTTTTGTCATAATCATTATCATCATTATGATGCCATCATCATTATCATAATGCTATTATTGCTATTATCAACTTTATCAATAATGTCACTACTTTCATTACTTCAAAAGCTCTATTTCGACACCTAGGAATTACTTCGCACCTCTTGTCTGATTTGCAGACAGTTTATATTACCTCCTTTGTCTTTGTCTGTCTTTCTTTCCTGCTTTTATTAGTTAACTTCTGCCCCTGATTACGAAGCCGAAAAACGTTCGATGCGATTAGATTCCGTTTATTAGTT
>NC_091581.1:20201696-20206696 GCF_042767895.1 Penaeus vannamei
AGTGGAAATCTAATTAGGGCTATCAATGTTTTCCTTATTGGCTGCTGAACCAGCAAAACATTGTGCTACAAGGGCACTTTAGACTGAAAGTAGCTTTGAAAAATGACAGGGACGAAAATTTAATAATAATAGGCCTACATAGTATATGAAGTACATAATATCGTACCTTAGCAGTCGAACCCAACGTCTGTATTCTGATGTCTTTTTCTCTTTACTCGGGAAAGCAAAAAATCTACAGGAGTGGGCCAGTTATGTATTCTGTCAAGTTTTCAAATCTAATCAGTCGATGTATAAAGCTAAATTCCACTTTTAATGACAGTAATCCCACCGTAATTCAATTCCTTCAGCTATCGTGAAAAAAAAAAATTGAGTAACGAGGGTAAATGCGCTTCCGGTAGATAACTTGTATACGTTTGTGAACTGAATTGCGGGTTTGTTTAGAACTGAAAATTCGTTGCTATGCCAACGTGACGTAGTACTTGAGAACTCTATTACGGAGATAACATTTTCGTCTCCTCCCGAGGTTAATTAGGGAAGGTAGGGTTAGGTTAGGAATTAACACGGCCTATATATAATCCTTTAAGAGGTCCCGAAGGACTTTTTTTTTTATTCGAAATGGATATAGGAGAGGACCGACAAATTCGGTGCTGGTTGCCATGGTGACGCTGTGCATTGCAGATTTAAACAAAGTTGCGTTTACCGCGTTTTTTCAGTCGCCGAAGCGCTAGATTTAGCAAGAATACAAGATGTTAGCGCCTGCCGATCCCTTTCGTTCGCCCGCCTTGGCGAACGTTGGGTCTTAAAGGCCTCCCTCACTCAGATGATTGTCTGGCGCAGCTTCGCCAGGCAAACGCCAGCATGGGCGAAAGGTTTTAAAAATACGGGCGTAAGTCCTATAGGCGTACTTATTTTTCTATTTGTTTCTTAATAAATCCAACCACCATTTAAGGACAGAGTCCCCGACTTTATAATTGTAGTGATAATGCGAACTTGGTCGTATTTAAAACCAATGACGTATTTTCAACCGTCTCACTATTTACATGGCGTTGAAGTTGGCAAGCCAAAATAAATTTTTTATTTTCAAAACAAAATATTGAAATTATGTCATGTCCAAAATATACAGTTTCCTCTGCAGCTGTATACTATTGGAATTTCTCCGTATCGTTTCCCTTATTTTCTATTATTATTTCTCTTTGGCAACGTCTTCGAAGTATCGTGGTAACCACCGAAGGGGGTGACGGTCGTTACATTATTCCTCTTTTTTCCTTCCCTGTTCTCTCTTGGCGGTTTGGGTCATTTGGACTGTCAAACTATCGGCTTGATCTTCAGGTACTTCATTTGCATATTTGCTTCTCTTTCGGAGTGTAAGTATCCATGGTTGGGGGAAGGAAAATCGCTTGGATCGTGACTTGGATTGTAATTTGGTTTCTGACTGTGGTCCCGACTTAAGTCCTGACTTTGGTTGTGCTCGGTCTTTCTCGGTGATTTTTTTTTCTTTCTCGTGGATTTACCTCGTTTCGCCTAGGACTGCTGATTTTGTGTCTCTTCACAAATGTTCTCTTTGGTAAAGTCCCAAAGCAGTGCTCAGCAATTCTTTCAGTGCTAGAGAGTTCGGAAGCACCAAAATCCATAGGAAAAACACTGCTTGAGGATGCGTACCTTCAGTGTTGCCATTAATTTTCACTGTCAAAAATACACACCCGCCCAAGGTCGAAACGGGAGCTGTGCCCTCCTGTCCCGGTCCAGAGAAAACAGCTGATCACATCTACCACGCCCAAGACTTACTTGCCCAGTACTTTCTCCCCCTTGAGCCGGAAGAACGGACACCCAAAGAATATAGAACCAGGCACCTGCCAGCAGAACAGCAGTCGCGGAATATAAGTCGTCTCGTCAGGCAGACCGGGGGAGAAGAAGCAAACCAGACACCGAGCAGGAGAACAGGAGCAGTCACAGGACAGAGAGCAGTTCGCCCTCCGCCCGCAGCACTCGCTCATGTGGGGTCACGCCTTTCCTCCCCAATAAACCAGCAAGCCAAGACCCCTTTCATTCCAACAACCTATACGCCCTTCACTACATCACATTCAAAATAACCAAATCTCATATAAAACCACTGAGGATCCGTATCTCCAGTGCTACCATTAATTTCTACCAGAACCAAGTCACTTAGGGGAACACCAGTACCTCCTGGGAGAGAAATTTTGGTCTATAAATACTTGGGATCTTATTCTGTTGCTCAGTGTTGTCTCGATCGCTTCCTACCTGACCTTGTGGGTGCTCAGACAGTCTCCGTGATCTATATCCCTTTCTTGTTCTTTTCATTTCGACGCCGTCTAACTTGGCCTCCGTACTCACCTATGTCTTAGATTTTTTATTTTTGGGTCTACACAAGTGTTTTTATGAAGTGTTTGTCAGCATTAGTTTCTTCTCTAATTTGACTTTCTTTAGTTAAGGGAGGATCTTTAGTTAATATCCACAATGTGTTGGAGATTTTCTTTAAATCATGGATCCATATGTTTTCGTGCTGACACCTTGATGGAACACTTATGGAGTTGGGACGTCAACTTAGGGGTAATTATATGGTTTATTGAAAATTTATCTGGTGTTTCCCATGTGCATCACCTCCGCTGTGATAAATTGGTGATATATGTATCTATATCTACTTCCCATGACTGAAAATACTTGCAGAAATTGCATGAGTGCATAACAGACCTCGTACTATTTTTGAGCTTTTACTCATTCCCAGCCAGAACATACTTCTCTCAGACTCGGGTCTTCTGAACAGCATATTGGTTAGTTTGATATCCCGCAACCCCCGAAAGGCTGTGAAAAGGCTAGATGGATCAGAGTGTATTCAAGCAGATCCCTTACCATCTCTTGTAAAAAGAGCATACTAAATATACTATATCTATTGCTACACCTGCGTTCCCGCTTCCAGTAGGTGGATGCTCAAACCGAAGGGAAGAGAATCCAATTATTTTGAATTTTTCTTCCAAACACGTCCACGCAGACGCTCGGCCTACGCTATCTCCCTTTTCACATTTACATGCACATCCAACATTCAGCATACACACTCTCTATTTTCTTTCCACCCTCTCCTTATATAATATCAACATCCACATGCACAATACACACGGTTCCGGAACCTACTAATCGGGTGGTGGCAGCGTGCCGTAGGCCTGGAAGCCTACACATCTGTTCACTGCAGACGAATCTTTTCCTAAATAAAAATCCATATTCTCGGTTGAGCTCGGACTCAACCGAGCACATAAAGTCTACTGGGTCTACGGTCTACAATTATTACCATTATTATTATTGTTATCATTACCACTGTTATTATCATTATTAAAATTGTTATTGTTATTATTATTATTATTATTATTATTAACATTTTGATCATTATTATCATCATAATTTATTATTTCTAGCAGTATTGTTATTGTTATAGTTATGGTTTACTTATTTTTATCATCAATATTTCTATTATCATCATCATTATTATCATTGATATTATTATTATTACTTTCGTTATCATCGTCATCATTATTCTCAGTAGTAGTGGTAATAATAATAGTAGCGGTATCATTATTATGATTATTATCATTTCTAGTTTTGCCATTGATAACTTTCTCATCTTTTTTTTCTTTCTTTCTTTTTGATCAATGACTACATCATCATTATCATCACTATTTGATGCTATCAGAAACGTCAGCTTTTTAATATAATGCAGTGTTAAAACATGAATATCATATTTGTTTCCTAAATGTTCATTAAATCCACAAAAATAACGCTCTGTAACATAAACGATGCTATTGCTTTTCTTTTGCAAGATGTACGCCTTAGTTTACACAAGGGAAGACTGTTGTTGTTTCATCTAATTCGAACGCTCTCAAAGCGAAAGCGAAAAGAACGAATTAGTAATAATAAGAGGGAAGGGTGATGAGGCAAATGAGATCAAAACGATTGGTAAATGAGGGAGAGACGCGAGTCAGCCTTTTGAATTTCGTCCTGCCATGCGATGACGCTTCTCCGTCTTCCTGTTTTTTTCTGTCTCCTTTCATCCGCTGCTTTTGGTCTTCCTTTTTTTCTCTCTTCACCCTCACCTTATCTCCTTTAGGGCCTACTAAAATAGATATGAAGATTAAAAAGAAAAGAAAAAAAGGGTTCTATACCTTGCAAATCCAAGAGATGGATCACGCTTAACCATCGAAGACGCGCCACGCTTTTCCCTTCTTTCAGTATTATTTCTTAATGGGATTCGCTCTTAATCTCGTCGCCATCGCCCCGGAACTAAGAGGCGAACCAGGCTGGAAAACGGCCATTACTCAGCGGTATTTGATTACGTAGAAATCAAGCCTGGAAAATGACTTTATGTTTCCAGGTGCAATTTCTGCGCCGCACTTCCGCAGGCAAGGTTCGTCGGCGGTGATTACGTGCTGATGATGAAGCAAGGGGAGGCGGCCGGAGGATCTGGGGTACATGTATGTATGCATATATGTATGTATGTTTGCATACATAGAGGTATACTTTTGCGCACGCACGCGCACACACGCACACACACACACACACACACACACACACACACACACACACACACACACACACACACACACACACACACACACACACACACACACACACACACACACACACACACACACACACATACACACACACACACACACACACACACACACTCACTCACTCACTCACTTACACACACTCACTCACTTACACACACTCACTCACTTACACTCACTCACTTACACACACTCACTCACTTACACACACACACACACACACACACACACACTGAATTCCGGATACTACCAACGGGGACGCGAAAATAACAGACAGGAAAACAGGACACTGAATCAACAGACAGATCTCCGAAAGCAGAGGTACGTGGATATTGAAAGACAACAAAGTCCACTTTAAAGGCCTTCTTTTGTAGACCCACCATCGAACGTTTACGATATTAGATATGGATGGAAAATGAGTTT
>NC_091581.1:20211696-20224196 GCF_042767895.1 Penaeus vannamei
ATAATGGCATTTTATCTTATGCCACACAGCCTTGGAATTCTAGAACTTAGGATGACACCGTACTGCCTCCCCCCAGCATCACTCCTGTCTCGCTTTCGTAACTCGTATGATGTGTGGTCCACGTGCAATCCGGTCGCCGTGGCTGGCGTGAGACAAACTCCGTCCAAGTCCAAGGTTTATTGCTGGCAGATGAGCCGCGAGCAGACGATGCGAAAGGCTTGGTATCAGACAGGTGCAGGTGCGAGGCGACACGAGGAGGGTGGCCGAGGTAGCGCCCTGTGAGGACAAGCGGCCCTATATTGGCGGCGCCTTTGAAGACGATGCATTAAGAGGACTTCTCGGATCATGGGAGGTTAGGGAAGCTTGGTTGTCACGCTCTCGACCTGCACATGTGTTAGAAACGTCGGTGCGCACTGGGTTTTGTGTTGCATCATATTCTCTGTGAAATGGAAATCTCCTTTGATCTCTTTCACTGGAAATGTTTTCTTAATGTAAAAGGTGTATCATAAAACATAAAACAGTGATTCATAAGTAACTAACCTTGATTCACATGAAAAGACTACGCATCCTTGGAAAAGAGAAGTAATCATAGCAATAATGATAATGATATAACCGATATTAAGAAAAACGACAACACAATGATAACTAATGTGATAATGACACCAATTACATCCACGAAGATAATACCGATAATACAAAAGCTCAATTAAATTAAATACCAGAGCAACAAGTCAGTAATGACCCAGTCGTCAGCGATTTACCTCCAGCGCGATTCCAGTGACTACGACAGGAGATCTGTTCGCGTCGCGGCCCCAGACAAGCCGCAATTTCACAGGGCCGCTCACAAGCCGTCCGGAGTGCGCCTTGCTCCTGGCAGACTGGGCTCGGGAAAGAAAAATATTACGTTGTTTTCGCTAATGAAAAATGAAGGATAAGTATTTTAGCGGACAAAGGTTCCTGCGATAGCCTTTGTGTTTTCTGTTGACAAGAGTGCTGGAATAGCCAGACAGTTCATCACTCCCGAAAGTACAGAGAATAATAATAATCTTGGGTGAATTTGTATGATTAATCTATTTCTCATTTGATTATGCATTTAGATTATGAACGCAAGTAAACCCAATCAGCTGCAAGTGGCACGTGTTCCTAATTGTTTACCTACCATGAAGTACCTCATTAGCGCTGGCGAACTGCATTTCGAGTTTTAGAGTGATGATAATATCTTATTGTTGTAATACCATTCATTGAAATGTTATGTAGACGCATACACACGTTATGTACAAACACACACACACACACATATATGTATATGTGTGTGTGTGTGTGTATATATATATATATATATATATATATATATATATATATATATATATATATATATATATATATATATATATTCTATCCATGATATTATCGTAAATCGGGAGCCATATGAAGGTATGATTCAGAAAGAAAATGACATTGAAAAAAGACGAAAGCTCCTTTTTTATATACGACCATCTCTTATTAACGTAATTAATTTTGTCATCATTACCGTGCTTTTGGTCGTGATACTGATGAGATATTACCATCACCACTATTTTTTCTCGGGAAAAAATTACTTCATGGTGGAACATGGGATATTGACCGATCTGCAGCGTAGGCAATAAGCAATCACTGAAAAGGAATATATATATATATATATATATATATATATATATATATATATATATATATATATATATATATTATATATATTAGATAGATAGATAGATAGATAGATAGATATTATATATATTTAATTTTCTTGATGACAATGATCAAAATAATGCATTCACCACTATTCTCAATAATAGTATTGGTGTTACTTTTGTTATTATCGTTATTATGATTATCCTCATCTTTTTTAGGATCCCTGCCACCGAAGATGATTTTTTTTTTCACAATTATTGCTGCTTTTCACAGTGAGGTTAATATCAACATTGCTTTCATAATAATCATGCTATGTACTGTTAATCATCACTTTCATCATCGTCGTGGTCACTACTGTGATACTCATTGTTTATAAAGTTACCAATGTTGTCAAGATTATTCTTATTATTATTGACATGTTTCTGTTATAGATAATCGCTATCACCATCAGAGCCAATAATCTATATTTAATGCACTTTTTACGCAATACATAAGTGAACAGTAAGACAAAGACACATCCACAAAGCAGAATTGTATTATCATGTGGGTTTTTAAAAACAACATGATCGTTAAAATTTCAGTATAGTTTTCTGTACTTATCTTAGGTAAACTGGCGTATCCCCCCCCCACTTACACACAAAAAACACCAGGCTTAGCACAAGGCAAACTAACAGCATTGGGAGGATGAGGCAATTGAGAATCGGGCAGCCTAGTATGCAACAGCGGCCGTCTACCTCCCTCGCGGCTGCACATTAATCTGGGGCACTGCACGCGGAAGGAGTTGGAGAACGAAATCGAGGGACGGACAAGTGAGCGCTGCGGAGACCGTCCACCCTGCAGAGGCTGGCCTTCTGTAGTGGGAAACAAGAGCAGATTTTATCGTCCGTCACATTCAGATTTTATCGTCCGTCGCATTCAGATTTTATCGTCCGTCACATTCAGATTTTATCGTCCGTCACATTCAGATTTTATCGTCCGTCACATTCAGATTTTATCGTCCGCCACATTCAGATTTTATCGTCCGCCACATTCAGATTTTATCGTCCGTCACATTCAGATTTTATCGTCCGTCACATTCAGATTTTATCGTCCGTCGCATTCAGATTTTATCATCCGTCACATTCAGATTTTATCGTCCGTCGCATTCAGATTTTATCGTCCGCCACATTCAGATTTTATCGTCCGTCACATTCAGATTTTATCGTCCGCCACATTCAGATTTTATCGTCCGTCACATTCAGATTTTATCGTCCGTCACATTCAGATTTTATCGTCCGTCACATTCAGATTTTATCGTCCGTCACATTCAGATTTTATCGTCCGTCACATTCAGATTTTATCGTCCGTCACATTCAGATTTTATCGTCCGTCACATTCAGATTTTATCGTCCGTCACTTTCAGATTTTATCGTCCGTCACATTCAGATTTTATCGTCCGTCACATTCAGATTTTATCGTCCGTCACATTCAGATTTTATCGTCCGTCACATTCAGATTTTACCGTCCGCCACATTCAGATTTTATCGTCCGCCACATTCAGACAGAAGTACTGCTGGATGTACTGAGAACAACACCACCCCCGCTCCGATTAATCCCCGACGTCTACTTGATAGTTCTTCACCATCGCACGCCCTCCTGCGCCATCACTGGGACTCCCCGGACTAAGGTTACCAACTCCCAGAAACATTGCTGGTCAGGTGCCACGCTTCAATCCAACCTTAATCTAACCCCCTTACAAAACTCACAATTAATGAAGTATCTCTATGTGAAAATATTTGGTTTCAAAATGTTATTCAAACCCTGTGTCAGAGCACACCCTCCACTATTCCCGACCCTGTATATACTATACTAATTATCTTAGTTTAGATGTAACCTTTTCAAAATGAATATCTTTTCATGAGAAAGTGGGTTTAGTTTTACTAAGCCTAAGCACTCGGAAACGATATATTTGCGAGAATTATCCCGCTGTTTTGTTGAAATTCGGTAGTTTCTCGATTTCCCCATACCTTCCTGCAAGAGTATTACTTCAGAATTAAACTTTATTATTATAAAATCTGCTCTCTAATTGATTGTCGAAAATACGGAACAAAGTGCGTCCCGTATCAGTTCGCCAAGGAACGCGTCATTTAGTTTCCACATACGGAACGAATCCGTATTGTAAGGGACGGTTGCCAACTGTACCCCAGACACGTGGATTGACGCCTGCTTTGTACAATTTTATATAATGTATTTTTCTGTATGTATATAGTGTGTTACATTACCTTAAAACAAAAATAAACACAAATATAGAATTAGTATTTTTTTTTGTTTTTTATTTTACTCTCTTGGCTTATAAATTGATTATAATGAGCAAAGCAGAAAAATAATAACGCGGTCAATGGAAAGATTTTTTCTTTTATTTCTGAGTTTACGTGTCTATATTTCAATGTAACATCCAATATGCTTTTTTATGCATCTCTAAGTATTACACAGACAGGAATATTTAACCAGGACCCATATATATGTCTTTTTCAAATATTTTCGTAACTAATAAACGATAAAATACAACGTGGAAATATACAAGGAATCTCTAGTGATACATGAACCGGAATGCCTCTAGTTATTTGTTGCCTTGAATGAGTTATAAAGTTCCAATACAGCCGACAAGAATAGCTGTGTCGATTTGCTTCCGCATTCATCGAGTTTCCTGTTGCTGCCTCTCTGCTCAGCTGCCGACCGGAGTGACCTCCCATCTCAGGAGGGGGGCGTTATCTCCTCGGACAATTTTCGTGTACCGCTAAACACGGGCAAATGTTATAAGCAATTAGGTCTGATTTATTAAGAAGAAAGACAGTTTTATATTTGATGTTACATGTATAATTATTTTTTAGGTTACAGTTATTTTTCTATTATTATTATTATTATTATTATATGATCTTAATGATTGTGAATGTGATCATTATGATTACTTGTGCATCACAATTAAGGATGTGAAACATTCTATCTAGTCATCATAATGACTTACAGTAGTTAGCTATTATAAATATTTTTAAAATAAAAAAAAACATCCTCCTCATTTGGATTTCCTTTTCGGTGTAACTCTATTTGCTAGTGGACATCAGTATTATTAAGAATATCTATCTATATATGTGTGTGTGTTTGATTACAGTTTGATATTTTGCGATGTCAGTGTTCATGCAGTTACTATTAAAGCGATAACGAAAAAGACATAGATTGGCTGTCCTTCCGATGACGTGAAAGTTTATTCAGAACAATTATCAATCAAACATGCGAGAAGAAAGTTTTATTGCTCCTTTGGAATACTTCAGTTTATTTACTAAATTGTTTAGGTTTTCCTCTCGGTCGCTGTCCCTCTTTGTGACACTCGTTCTTTATCTGTCTTTATCTCTCTCATCATATGAATATGAATAGATAAATATACATATGTGTGTGTGTGTGTGTGTCTGAGTTTGCCTTTCTGTTTTTCCCTTTTCTTTCTTTCTCCTCTCTCTCTCTCTCTCTCTCTCTCTCTCTCTCTCTCTCTCTCTCTCTCTCTCTCTCTCTCTCTCTCTCTCTCTCTCTCTCTCTCTCTCTCTCTCACACACACACACACACACATATGTGTATCAATATATATATCATACGTATATATATATACATATATATATATATATATATATATATATATATATATATATATATATATATATATATATATATATACATCTGTGTGTGTGTCTGTCTGTGTGTGTGTGTGTGTGTGTGTGTGTGTGTGTGTGTGTGTGTGTGTGTGTATGTATGTATGTATGTATGTATATATTCTCAGGAAGCTAAATAAAAGGACATTGCTGGGGCATGTAACTCGGGGAACAGCCTATGATGTAATGGTAAACTAGGAAAATGTTCATCAGCACAGGACAAGTCATAAATAGTTTCAACAGAAGAACGAATGATTTGAATTACAATGAAATACATAGATATGGAAGGGGAAGGGACGTATACAAGATACAGTAGAAGGGGGAGTGAGGTAAATCACATATACAAGGAGCAGAACTTCTTAGGGAATGAGTACCTACGCAGGATTAGGGTGAAGCAGCATATATGCCCCAAACACACATTCTTACATCACACGTTTTATTTGGGTCAATGGTTCCTTAACTTTCAGTTTAGTGATGCCATCCCTAAACTCATCTATTTTTTTTTTCCCTTTTTTTACCACATTCTCATCCACCCTTCTTCGCCAGATCCATAAATTCGATTGCATTACTGCTTGTTCTTGAATTTTAAGATATTTTCCTTGTGACTATGCGTCTTAATTGGGCACATAATCTTCGGTTATTTTGTCTCGAGCACAGTAAATCCTGAAACAGCGAAGATTTTCAAAGAGTATAATTGGAAAAGGTTACCAAAGTCTGGAGGGAGAGTAAATAATTCCTCAGAGCAAGATGCATCATTTAATGTTTCATTAGTCTTATTCCGAGCATACAGAACTAAGCTAAATTCTGGAAATACATTTTTCGTTGATTACAATAAAATAATAAAGATGATTACATAAAAAAGACATGACGCTGCACTAAAAAAAATAATAATAATAAAATAAAAAATCCTTGCTTCCGAACTGCTCTATTCTCCAGGTTCCAACCTTTCAGCCTTTGAACAAAGAAGCCAACATGCAACAAGCCATTACATCCCGTCCTATCGTCGCAATATGAGCATAATTAACAGAGTTAGCCTCATCCACTCCTGGCCTCCTAGACCTTTACGACTGAAGATAATTGGCGAGTGAGCAAACACGCACGTTCACATCTTCGGTTGTCCATGAAATTCAGCCAAAGCCTCTCTTGGGATAGACTTTCCGGGTGTTACTATACGAAACATGATTTTCTCCTAGCTGTATTGATAACAGTAATTGCTGTAACCATTTGCATTTGTAAAATAGAACTGATGCTATTAATGCTAAGAATATGACCACAGTACTACTAGCATCTATTTTCATTATTATTACCATAAGTACTGTTATCATCCATTGCTTGTGTTAGTCATCAGCGTTGTTCTTATTGTTAACTTATAACTGAGTTAGTGGGTATTCAATTGTAGGTATGCAAGCGTGTTTTGTGGGGGTGGGGGTGGGTGGGGGTGTGGTTGTATGTGGACCTATGTGAGTTCATCATTGTCGTTGTTATCTCTATTTTTCATTGTATCTGTTGCTGCGATTTCCATTATTATTGATAATAGCAATAGTAGTATCACTGTTGCTGCTATTGCTGTTATTATCATCTTTATTATTACTATTATTAGTATTTTCAACATCATCATTACTATTATCATTATCATTATAATTACTGTTATTATTATTGTGATTATAATTATCATTACTATTACCATTATCATTATCATTATAATCATCATCATTATCATTATTATTATCATCATCATAATCGTCATCATCATCACCATCACCATTACCATTATCATTATCATTATCGTCATTATTATAATTCTCATCATCAGTAATATTCTCATTGTTATCGCTTTGTTATTTTCATTCTTATTACAACAAGTACTACTGCTATCAATATCACTATCATTATTATTATCATAATCATATGAATATATATATATATATATATATATATATATATATATATATATATATATATATAGAGAGAGAGAGAGAGAGAGAGAGAGAGAGAGAGAGAGAGAGAGAGAGAGAGAGAGAGAGAGGGTGCATGCATGTGTGTATGCACTACTAGTATCATTATCATTACAGTCTTCACCTTCACCCATTTTAATTACACCAATTTTTTCTAAGGCTTTTGAACGTTTGCTGATCAAATGTCTTTCTGTACATTTGAGACCGTTTCTTCCACAGACTCAGTTTGGTTTTAGAATGGGACTCGGCTGCAATGATACATAGCTTATGTTGGTGCATGAAATGCAGCCTGCTTTAGATGAGGGTCATGAGTCAAGACTTCTCTCTCGTGATTTTAGTGCAGTTCTTGACACTGTCAATCACAAAGGTTTATTTTTTAAGTTACAGTCTGTTGGTGATGGTGTTAATGTTTTAAGTATTTTGACTGAATTTTTAATTGGTTGGCAACAGCGTATTCATGTTGATGATAGTTTTAACTCGTATTCCTGTGTCTTCTGGGGTTCCTCAGGGTAGTGTTCTTGGTCCTATGCTCTTTATTATATATGCAAGCGATATGTGGTCTGATATTAGTAATAAAATGTTGGCACATGCTGATGATACTTCTCTCTATGCTGATATTTCTTCTCCGGCAACTAGGCAAACAGTAGCTGACAGTCTCACTGTAGACCTGAGGATAATTCAGATGTGGTGCTCTCGCTGGAACATGAAATTCGATCCTACCAAGTGACTCGTTATAAGGAAATGATTGTGAACCTGTCTCGGACATAGTTGGGCATGCATCCAAGGCTGCTGATTAATGGAGTCTTACTCACTTCATTAGATAACCTCAAGCTCTTAGGTGTAACCTGTGATTCAAAGATTACATTTGAATTATTTGAATTGCATAATTAGGAATATGGCCCAGGCAGAAATGCCATGTCCAAGATAGGCATCATTCACAAGTGCAACATGTGAACATGAAAATATTACTCGTAGATGCTTTTCTTTTATTCTGCCTCATTTTGAGTTTTGTTCTCCTGTGTGCTCATCTGCTGCAGATTCACACATAAGCCTACTTGATCGTTCTTTTAATTCCATTAAATATCTCCTGTCTAACTTAAATTTGGACATTGTCATCAATGACATTTGATGTAAGTCGTCATCATCATCATCATCATCATCAATAATTAAACAATGAACATAAAAAACAAGTAATTCTAGTTTCATTCTGAAAGAGAAAGGCTTCAATACTATTGCTAATATCCTATTAGCTATAGCGTAAGGAAATGAGGTCAAATGAAAGTAGAAAAATGGTGCTATGTAGGATTAATGAAAACGGTAGAGGTATTCAAATTAAGTAGACTTTATTATAATCACTAAGGTTACAGAGCTGAAGCAATAAACATACGTGTTGGTAGATGGAGCTTCATTCGTTACTCTTTGTCGTTCTATGCAACACAGGCATAAGTACAGTATCATTTTGAAAGACAAAATCATTATTATGATTAAAACAGAAATAAACAAAATCTGTCAATATTATGTTGAATGAATAATAAATAGACAAATAAGTGAATAATGATACAATAAATCATGTTATTTCAATTTACTGGAAAACAGTAGAGAGATGGCTTTTGATCTGAAAATATCAACAATAAAGAAACAAAAATCATAATAATTAATGGATACAATTAATATAAAAGCAACAAATCAAGACTCCTCAAAACATAGTCATAGTAACAGTTTAAAAAAGTGGAGAAGAAAGAGAGAGAGACAGAAAGAGAAAAAAAATAGAAACACGTGGCAACCGAAGATACAAAATTAACTGCCACTCACTGAAGCCACTAAGACAGCCAACATGAGGTACAAAAAACAGCAACGAGCAGTAATGCTTCACCTGGTTCCCTTATGGAGTTAAATGCTAATACAAAATGATGCTAAATAAATGACTTGCAAGTTTATTGCTAGCCTAGTATGACCAGAACACAAGCTTGTACTTCCAAGCTTCTTGGTGTGACTAGACACAAGGTTCTTTTTCTCTCTCTCTAAGACTTAGTGTGGACAATACCTAAAATACTTTGCAAGCACCCTTGTATTTAAGCGTAGTCACAATTTGCGTTTGTTGTGCAAGATGATTACAGAGTTGATTTCTGTCTCTTTGCTTTCTTTCACTGAATCTACATTCAAAAGATCAAAAAAAAAAAAAAAAAAAAAATTACAATTAAATTAAAATGAATCATTAACATGTGTCTTTGTCACATTACCATTTCAATATACTGAATAATTGAAAATTAAAATCTTTCTTGAGGTAAAATCAGGTATTTAACATAAAGTCTGTACATAAACTATGCAATATTAAAGTATTAAAACTAGTAAATATAATATATATATATGCATAAGCACATTCAAATATTTGTTTGAACATACATACATACACAATGAACTCACATAAAGACTCCACACACACAAGCACAAAAACACACTTGCATACCTACATATGAATACTCCCTCTTATTTCACTATGTCTGTCTGTGTACATATATGCACATGTACGCCAGTGTGCTTGTGACTGTGCATGTGTGTGCTTGTACATGGGTGTGCTTGTGCGTGTATGAGCTTGTGCACATCTGTGTGTGAGTCTATGTGCGTTTGTGCTTGTACATGCGTACGAGTGTGCATGTGAGAGTGCATGTGCGTGTGTCTGTGTGTGTGTATTTGTGCATGTCTGTGTGCGTCTTTCTGCTTGTCTGTCTATCTATCTGCCTAACTGTCTGTCTGTCTGTCTTTATCTGTCTGGTTATCTATTTGTCGGTCTGCCATCAATCCGTCTGTCCGTTCATCTGTCCGTCTGTCTGTCCGTCCGTCCATCAGTCCACCCATCCACCTGTCTGCTTTGCTGTTTATTAATATGTCTACCTATCTCTCTAAACAGAATGATAACCGTCTTTCTTCAGAGTACCCCTCAGTCACTCAAGTGCTCCTTTTACATCAACAAGACAATGCATATATGTTAACAAACAAATAAAAAATGTATGCCATGTGTATATACAGTACATAAATCATAAAAATAGGTATACAATTTACCTTCATTGTGCGCACATTGTCAGTGTGTGTTGGCAGGTATCTCACACCATGAAAGGGATGATAACTTACAACTATCATCATAACTAATCCTTGTCTTAGTTCTTCCAACCATGCATGCAGTATTACTTTGGTCAAAAGAGCACCATACAAAAATACCAACCCTCCACTCTCCTTATAAAATACCATATGGCACTTCTAATTTGTGCAGCTTCTTAGCCTTTGTACTTCCTACAAAAAGAAATGCTGCTGATCAACTTCTTGGAACAAAGGACAGTTAAATGCAAGACTGATCAGCATTGTGTGACACGAAAAAATCTGTAATTACGTTACACTGTGTACAAAATTATAAAAAATAATGAAGCAATAAAGATTTATCTCTTTGTCTCCTTTGAACTTACAATGACATCTGATAAAACATTACCTTAGCTTGATATATGCTATATCAATAATACATGTGTTTCTCAATCATATTTGCCTTTGGATACATGATCAGCTCTAATATATACACTACCGTGTTTTTTTTTTCGAATACATTATAAATCTGATGTATAAAATTTGAAAAATCACTGTACTATGAGCTCAACTTTCCTATAACACATGTTAATTCAATAATTTGGTAAAATATTAACATGAAAATCCCACACATATTGCCTCTTATAGTTTCTCAATAAGAAAATTTATAATGAAACCCTTGGAAAATTTGTTTTAACTGCACTCCATACTGATACTTAATTTTCTTTTTTCTTGCAATATTAATAATTAGTATAATGGAATCATCAGAAAGGACATCACTATACTGCAAAGACTTCTTTACCTTTCTAATCCACATACACATTCACACAAACATAAGGGTGCACAAAAACAGATAGTTCTGTGCATGCATGTTTGTCTGTGTGTATGTGCAATTATTCACTCCCTCACTGATAAAATGATAAAGTCAGCAGTATAAAAAAGGGGGGGGTTCTCAGCAAATCTTGCTTAAATTGGTCCCACACATTTCACCATAAGACAGCTGTATTAGGAATGATTATCTTGCTGCATCATAGCCATACCTTTACAAATTAACACCATTTTATCAAATGACACTGCAAATGAAGCCAAATTACACACCCATAGGCACACACATGCATTCACACTAACTATACATTAAAAGGCTCCTTAACTTACACTAAGCATGTGAAGGATTCGCATATAAAAATATCAATGTCTTCAATGACCCTTCGCACAAAATCACAATCTTATATTATTCTTAAGGAAAAGCACAAAGCAATGATCACCAGAACATGTTAGACAAGAAAACAAAACATACACCTAATTTAGATATATATATATATAAAGCTACTTAAATGCACTTAAGGAATCCTTGGGCACAAGCAATTCAAATAAGGAGTGCTTAATAACAAAGAAAAAAATATATATGAAACAAAATATGAGAAAAAAAGCATTTGCAAATAATCATTCAGACAGACAACCATATAGCATGACTTCTATCTTACCTTTCTCAATACTTTCGAATCTTTGATTTTTATAGCAAATCAAATAAGAATAAACATTGTAATCATAAGCCACTGGAAGACTTTACACAACAAACAAAAGATGTTTTTGATATTTGAATTATATTGAAATACTTTATCAAATTTTCATTGCTAGTGAATAAATAGGACATTGAATACATCTAAAAAAAATAAACAACTGATATAAAAAAACACATTAGTACCATAATCATTACCTTACTTACCGTTTTAGATTTTTATTCACATGTACTGAGCATTTCACAAGGCAAAGCCACACCAAATATATGAAAGGAAATACAATAGTCACCATTTTTACAGCCATTTCATGGAAGTGTTATCTATCTCAAGCACAATAATATAATACTTATTATCAACAAAAATATATGAATCATTCAGAACATCTAATCATAAAACAAAAATATAAATAAATACTGCTCAGATGATTACACTGATAGTGGCAAAAGCAGGAAGGTGCCACGACCATCAATGGTCCACATGATACCTTAAATTTTACCTAAAGTATAGAGAAAACTGAATAAATAAAGCAAGATAATACCTTTCAAAAGACTAACATATATCAGCACTGGGCTTTGATGTAGATACTGACAAGCTTTTGAGTTAAGCAT
>NC_091581.1:20239196-20244196 GCF_042767895.1 Penaeus vannamei
ATACAAATAATAATAATAATAATAATAATAATAACAATAATAATAATAGTAATAAAAAAGTAAATATAAACAAAAAGTCATTCTCCTCATTGCTTATCATTAACTCATTGCTAATGTGTGTCTCCTGTGCTGTACCAAGCAATGCGCTGGGCAGTCAACTACTAAATGGGAAAATTATGAGCACAGAAAACAAATACTTTTCCCACTCTCTACACTTTCAGCTAAAATGAGGCTAAAAAGAGACTAAGCTTACTTTTAACTGACTGTAACAATGGTTAATTAACATAACTTAGAGCAGGCTCATCTTAGAGCATGGCATGGAGGTACAGGCCAACCTTTAGAATGGGTTAAATTGCACATTTCTATACTATATGAACTATGTGAAAGTTTGGTGCTAAGTTTGCCCCTTAAGGCATATTTGCCATCACTATGCTGGGCCTGTAAAAAACTGGTGGGACTTTTCCCTAAAACATTTCTGTTATGAATGATTTATACATACAATTCTCTAATATGTCTGGTACTATTTGGCAAGCTACCTTCAGCTACACCCAAAATATCACTCCTTATACCCTCACTCTCCTTGTGGGCCCTCCTCTGCCTGAACCAATGTTTTCCTGTTACTATCTAATTGTGAATGAAACATAGTGAGTATGCAGTAGTAATTCAGGTTCCAAACCCTAGATCTTTTCCTCTTCCTACATCCCCTCCAAACATATTATTATATACTAAATAATTACCTCATGGTATATCATCTCATTACTATTTGGACATCTAAATACTTGTCAATACAACTAAATACACAGTTTATCATTCAATGTGATCAAGAAAAAAGAGTAAGTCTTTTAAGCATCCATTCATAGTAATCTCCCCTATTTTCATTTAGATTTCCCTATTTTACACAAAAGGTAACTGTAATAATTTGTTCAACTTGTTCTGTTTGAGATATGGCAATAAAATAAACTTTCTGGTATTTAAAACTGAGTTCTTCAAATGTGATGGGAATGATTTGTCATGAGTGCAAAAAGCTCTTCAAGGAAGGACACTATTTCCATGTTCATGATCCTGTTCCAGCCTACCGTGACCAATGACTCAAGGTGTTACAGAATACTGAATAATACATAAATCACACTAATAACAAAGTGTTACTTATTGTTATTAGTATTGAGAGATGATATGGAGTCTGTGTAAGGAAAACAATCTATTCCTATCTTGAAACAGCATATCAAATGACAAATGGAAAATGGCAAAAAAGCAAAACGCTTATGCAGAAAAAGATAACAACATCACAAAGGAGAGGCAAGGAGTCTTGATACCGCACATGAGTGTTTGTGTTTGCTGTTATCTGCTGTTCTACTCAGCCAAATATTTGACAATATCAAACATGCAATGTTTTAAAAGGATGCGTACAAAAGCTGCAAGGATAAAGCCTTGCTGACAGGCTGACGATTTGTTATTTAATCAAAGCTGCCTAATCAGTTCATAAAACAGATAATGATAAGGCCACTTCTAAAGTAAAGGTAAATCTAATCTGTTTTAGAGCAGAGGCTACGATTCACTTTTCTAAAAGAAATGTGTCTCACCAAAGGGCTATTTTTTTAAAGTAAAAATTTACCACTGATGAATAGAGAACATTACAAGAATATCTTAAGACATTCAAAAATGTTTTACTAAGACAATTAACACAGTGCTGTATCTCTTTTAGTATTCCACCTAGCTAGAATAAAGACTTACTTTTCATATCTCTTCCAATCTTTCTCAGCTATCATTATTTTCTTCATAAGTCCATTTACTCCCTTTTAATTCCATAAATCAATGGCACATACAGGTTGCTTTCCCTCTCTGAAGCTAATCTAAGCAACACCTAAAAAGTTTAACAAAACTACAATTCAAGGGACTGGAATTATCAAAGAAATTTTACTTCAAGTACATATGATAAAATTGTAAAAAATATATGTTTGCAAAATTCTTTTAAGGGGTTTTTCTTTTGTATCTGCAACCTCTATCATTCACCTATCAAAAATCTATTTACTTGAAGTTCATTCTACAATGCTCAAGTGTAACATAAACAAATACAAGGCATTTATAGATTTGCTTTCTAAGATGTTTCTCCCTCTTCCAAATGGTTAAGCCACTGATACTGGGAGCACATCTGCACACATACTGTCTTCTGTAGTTTTGTTTTATCTTCTTTGTTTACACTTGGAGGGTTCCACATGGCCTATTTTGATTCACCTATCTAACCCAACCTTCAGATTTTTACTTTCTTTGCCACTGTTACAGTTAATAATGTCATTTCGATGCTGAGAATAACAAGAAAGACAACATATGATCATATGATACAATCTAGGTGAGGGGCATGAATGTCTCACTATGGGAAATTGTTGCAGTGTCAGATAATGGACACCTTGTCATGAGCGCATGCCTGGGAGAGGACCATCTCCATGGAGGACACTTGTTCACACACAAGTCCCTGCCCCCTATTACTGGCAGCATAGGAGGCATTACATAAAAGTGCATAATATGGAAATATAACAAATAAAATAAATAACTGCATGAAAATATAAACAATACAACAAATAACTACAATGAAAAGTGTAAACGGCCTGGAGATATAATGAGTCAGCTCTACGACAAGTCCATCATCTTCTTGATACAGCATGTAAAATGACAAATACAGACCTTGGGAAATGGCAAAACGGCAAAAACGAGTCTATAGAAAAAGGCTAATAGCACTGCAAAGAGGAGGCAAGGAATCTTGATACCATGAGTGAACATACTGTTACTCAAGGAAGCCTAATGCCCGGTTTCTGGCCCACCTTTGAGCCAGGAGACACCCAGATCCTACAGGTTAATAATAATTACAATAACCACTTTAATTCAACGAATGTGGTAAATAGATAACTGACTCTTTGATGCCCATGACCATGTAAAGCCATCTAGGTAACAAACAAATCCAAACTCCATGTACCCAGTCTCGGTGGGTTAACTATGAATAGATTCCAGTTACAACAAATATATCAAACCATACATACAAAAATCACCTTCCTTGCCATCTTTTCTTGTACTTATCACTTGTTTTGCCTGCTAGTTTACAACATTAAAAACTACAGTTCTCCAAACCTATATCTTTCTCTAGAGATATTCATAATATTTTCACATATTCAAAATATTAATCCCCATTTACACAAAACAATGCACAAAAAAAATTACAATACACCTTATGAACATGCACGCAAGAAAGCACCCACGCACCCACCCAACCACTGACTCACCCACATATGCACACGCAAGCAAGCATGCATGCACACATGCACCCATCCATGCATGCACATGCACACACATACACGCACACACGCACACGCACACGCATACTCACACGCACACCCACACACACACACACACACATGTACAAGCATGCACACATGCATGCATGCGAGTACGCGTGCACACTCACATATACACATGCACACACGCACCCACACACACACACACAATAAATAAATAAATAGAAAAAACACTTGAAATGTACATCCACACTCCTCTTCACTTAGATGTACACAAAACAAAACGGCACAAAAAGCAGAAGCCACAGCCACATGGAACACCAACTTTGGAAGCAGGCCACTAAAAGCAGTTGTGCGGTGCATGCAACCATGCACAGTGGAAATGTGGTCAGTTAATGTTAAGGTGTCATTCTCGAATAAGAGAAAATCTGCTTTAATTTGCAGACCCCTTCACAGTGTTAATTATTTTACAGGTTGTTAACCCCTTCAATATATCAATCATTTGATACAATAAATAAAATCTAAATTTGCCACAAGCTGTAGTGCCCAGGCCTATGTGTAATCTTTCATTTATTAATGCTTTCACAGTTATATCTTGGTTACAATTTTTTTGTGAGAAATGGGTCAACACATTTCTATTTCTTAGCATTTGCTTTTTAATCTTACATAAACGCAGCTTTTAGAAAAAAAACATAAACTGTTTTTTTTTTTATCTAATATAATATGTAATTGTACAACTAGTACATCATTTCCAGTCACCTCTATGGTCTGGTGCAAAGTTATAACAATCAAATATGACAGCCTAATTACACAGTTTTTCAACTGATTATGGTGTGACTGGATTCCTTTCCACTCAACAGTTATATCCTCATTTGACAATTACTGCAATGATTTAGTAGCTACAGCTTAAAGTCACTCTCTTGCCTAATTACTGGACTATCATATATGCTGCAGCTAAAATAAGAGAAAGTAGGAAAATTGTTTCCTGTGCTTTTAATTTGATCCTTGGGCAGCTGACAGTGCAATGGGTTAGACATGTCATTCCAGTGACTGTCCCAGGTTATATTCCCATACTCTTCTGGTGCCAAGCTTTACTTCCACACTAGAGCTTCTCAGATCAATTGACTTTCATAGGGTCAGGGAGGCAGGTCAGGTGGATCTAGCATAACTCAATTGTAAGTCAAAACATTACTCACCACAGATGCTCTCTGCACAATCTTAGTCAACAAACTTGTTGAGAGTTAGAGTATATTGGTGTATGGTGAGTTGCCCCTTTTAGTGTCTCCTGTTCCAAGACCCAGAGAATTTAGTCATTTGATGATTTATTTACGCATTTATTTATTTTATTAATTTATTTATTTATTTTCTAAGATCTCATTCTCTGCCCTTCATACAGGCAACATAAGGATGTTGCCTTCAGCCTTAAGTATGGAATCCATCCTATCTCATGGCAGTTCATCTGAAGGGGGACAACTGAGTTCTGAGGTTGGGTTTTGTGGCATTGCCAGGTGCCTTGTCTCCTACCTTTTGTTCTCCTTGATCCTTGGATGGACTACACAACTGCACAAAGTTAACTCATGTATCCAATCAGGCTATCATATCTGATCACAAGAACCTTTGCACCAGAGCATTCTCCATCTGTTAAATGCCTTATTAGTATTGTTAAACAGCAAAGACAGAAATTCAAAAAGATATAAGAGTGAAAAGATGAGTGTA
>NC_091581.1:20254196-20256696 GCF_042767895.1 Penaeus vannamei
AGACAGTTTAGTGTAGTTTATGGTAACTTCTTCGTACTGCTGCATTAGTTCCTTACAGAGTTTCAGGGCATCTTCCCACATCTGAAATGATGAGTTTGTAACTATTATATGCAATCTCGGGGAAGGTCATGGCAGAAGCAATTAGAACAAAGTTTTCACAAACACAAATATATTTTCCATATCATACGATAAAGCCGTATCTCATAACTTCAGCCAGAGAACACTAAGGTACTATGAATATCTTTAACACTTTTTTAGGACTAGCCTACAAAATGTACAAAATTATCACTCAAAACCTAGATCCATTCGATGTCCCAGCTTTAAGAAAAAATTACAATGCAGAAGGGTTCTAAACATTATATTAGCACAAGATTCAATTCAACTAAACTACAAAATATGACTTACTTTTCCTTTGTCAAAGTAGCTAATAACTTCATTATAGAGTTTTTCTTTGAGGTCATCATGATACCCAAGATGGTGGTGAATGGGCGACCTTAGGGCAGTCTGCAGATCCTCATGGGTCCACTTAAGCAAGCTGGCATGCTGGAGGAGTGTGTAGCCAGCCTCAGTGTAATTATCACAGGCAAGGTGAAGCTCTGACAACTTGTAAACATATCGCAGGTATAACTCCTTCCGATTTATTTCAGAATAGAAGTCCTGAAATAGTCAAATTATTCTTATAAGTCATCTCCAATTTTTTGTTATATAATCATCATTACAAATACCAACTTCTTAACTTTCATAATCATAAACATTAATATCAGCTTGGATACAATCTTCATAAAAATAAATAAATAAATAAATAAAATAATAAATAATAATAATAATAATGAAAATAATAATAACAATGATGATGATGATGGTGATGAATAAACAAATGAATAAATACTACATCATAGAATTCAGTAAAAAAGACTGATGACGTTACCAAGAGATTGACAGTGCAGCTCATGCGTGTCTCAGCTGAATTATCTGGGGTGTTCATAATGGTCCGGTACTGCAGCAGCCGATCCATGAGCCTAGTGACTGTTTTGACCAGCTTCAGGCCTGGGTCCCTCATGGTGGCATGTTCTTCACAGAGAGCACCCACCATGTTTTGGAAGACCTCACGGTAGTGCTCATCTCCATGGCCTCCTTCCACAAGGTGGTCTAGCTTTTCTAGCATTTCATTCTCAAACTGTGGATGTAAAAAGGTTTGTTATTAATCATGGTTTCTTAAAACCAAGGAAACCAATCATTATCAATTGATATATCATCAATTTGAATACAAGTAAAATTTTTGAAATTCAGTCTAACATAAGAATTTTAATCTTCATTTGAAGTATAGTCACTTCTTTGGTTAATGCAATACATGCACATGTATTACAAAACAATAACTGAGGGATAGGCAGCAATTTGATCCTTACCTCAGTAAACTTCCCTTTAATCTTCTGTTTGTTGCGAGCCATGTCTGGAGGCCCATTTTTCCCTTGGTCGCGCTGGGAGTAGTACTCACACTGCATCATGTCAAAGAATATAGGTATGGTGGCCTTTCGCAGCTCCACATCAGGGATCATAGTCATCTCCAGGAAAGGTCCCACCATGCACTGTCCTCCACCCGAAGAAGCCACAAAGCGGATTTTGTGCTGACCTGAATTGAGGGAAAATCAGATTCAGACCGAAAAAAATAATGGGTATAAATATATAGCCTGTATGGAAAATTTGCTTTGAATAATACCATATAAATCATTCAGTAAAAGCGGAAAGTCATTCTTCCACAAATCATAACCACTTTCAAGTTTCAATAAAATAACATAGTGTCAATATTTTAAAGTATAAGGGAGTCCCCTATGCTTATGTCCTGTATTTCAAATAACCCTTCATTTTTCACCCTAATATTCATCCATATTAGATGGAGTTTAGAAACCTTTGAGGCATATATACAGTTTATCAAAATTATATGAAAAAGTGGCTTTGAATAATACTAAACAAATTCAATAAAGGTTAAATAAAAAAAATTCTGCAACATTAACCTCTTTCAGCTTGAATGAAAGTACATAAAGGCAACTGTATTAACCCATTTACCACAGGTATCCCATATATGAGACACCCGGAAAAATAAACATTCCTGGGCGTCCTGCCAGTTTGATGATAGATCGGAGCTTGTCCTCCGAATACGTCACGGGCCATGGCCCATAATCTGATTTTGTAGCTGCCCAGAAAATATTATTTTTGTTTTCAAAATATACCGGCGTTAGTGGGTTAATAAACCTCAATCTCGTACTCATGTGTTCTGTATTTCAATAAGCATTTAATTTCCATTTAATATAGACACAAAAGAATCACATAAAGATTATATTAAAATTATACTACTGAATATCATTATTATGGCAATTACTTATTGCCCTTATTTGACCTATGATAATCATACCAGAAAACTGGAAGAGTTCCCATATCAACTCACCTAAGCTAAACCATAAACTCTTGATCTCTATGGCTGTCTCTCTGCGCATGTCTCTGT
>NC_091581.1:20261696-20264196 GCF_042767895.1 Penaeus vannamei
TTATTTTTGTTTTGCATTTTACTTTCTGTGTCTCCTCCTCCTCAACCCAGCTTACCTCTTCCATCAAGCTGCGCCCATCATCAGTGAAAGGAGCATTGTTGTCAGTACCAAGCATCTGTTGCAATTTGGCCTTTTTTTTCTCCTTGCGCATGACAACTTCACCATCTGTCACCTGAGGAAGGCACGTCATTGTGGTGTAGGGTTGGGGAGGGCAGGATAAGTCAAGGGTAAGGATAAGGATGAAGTTGAAGGTTACTTTCAGGATGGATGGTAATCAGAAAGGCACTAGCAAAGAACAGAGGACTAGAAGGATAGAAAAGACACATTATGAGCTTATCAGAGACTACCATCACCTCATGACTTTGGGCAAATTTAAAGCAATCATGTAAATTTCCTTCAAGGACTCTTACCAAAAAGGATTCTAAATAAAATTCTAAGATTTATGTGCTTAACCAGGGAAGATTATAAGAGAAAGCATGAAAAAGGGTCATATAAGGTGTTGGCATGGGGTAGGATATGAGGAAGGATCAAGGAGAGGTGGGTAAGGATATATGCCTTCTTGTGGTGGCTTGCCTTTTACCATTGATTAAAAAAAATATCAGCAATAGTATGCATTATAAATATATAAATAAATAATGATAAAAAATGCCATACTTAGAAGCTAATCATCAGGAGCTTCAATAAACTTTTTTATGAGCATGAAAATGTATATAGGTTTCTCCTGTGACAATATACTTTCAAAGCAGACCTCACAGCATTTCGCAAGCACTGACATTAAAGAAGTCATCCCTGGCATTTCCAGCCATTCATTCCAGCAATGATCCACAAGTCCAAGTAAAAAAGCTAATGACATGGAATTCCATGCCATGAGCTACATGGAACCAGAATGGCAGTCAATTAAAACAAGCACAAGGAACGAGAACTTCCCGTTAAATATTGTCATCATCATCTGCAAGCAAACAATGCTATCTACCATCACAATGCAAGTGTGTTGCAAAATGCATTACGAGGCAAAAATCATGTCTTTTTCTTGAAAAGAATTAAGATTGATAATAAATTTCTCAAATTTATGGTCTAAACCCAAGTATGTAATCAGGTTTAATTCAAGGTTGGCTTTGCTTCAGATTACAAGACCAAGGTCTTCATGCCTTTCAGAGATGAATGAAAGATTTATGTCCTCTTGATGTGAAGTTAATCTAGTTGCTGTTAATACTAGTTATTTCTATACACTTGTAGTTTGTACATATAATAAATTGCAATGTACTTCAACCTTTGAAAGAAATCCACTGATTAGCTGAAAAATATCTTCCACTGACATAATTCCAATTTTCATAATCATTTTTAAATCAAAATACTTCTGATATTTGTGCTATACCTAGACACTACTAAAAAGTAATATATCCATTTCATCATTATATACTCTACTTCAGATTACAATGACACACTAAAAAATTGTTTTTAGGAATGAAGTAATGTCATATCCTTCAATATTTTATCAGCACATATGATAGCATGAGTATTACAATAGTTCAGCTTTTTCAGGAAGTATACTTGTATTCTCAGAGCATAAAACTACTGAAAAAACACTAAATACTTGACAACACTCAAATCTCTGAAAGCTGAAAAATGATATTGGACTACTGCATCAAGATAATCTACAATCAGATACATCTTTACAAAAAATATCAATCTGACCTAACATGAGAAAAAACTGTCACTACTACAATTTACTCTCTTAACTCCAGCACTGCTGTTTTCAGAATAAGTGCATCACTGCAGACAAAAATTAAGGCTAGCACTTTTGTGATACCCTCATATACAAAATTACAATGTATACTTTTCTAAAATCCATTTTAAATCATATTATCTATTTTTCTGAGCTAATTTAAATCCGAATGGCTTAACTTCATTCAGAAACATGTTATCATGTTAAGCTAGTGACATACAGTGTTTATTAGAAAAACTGCATATATGGGAGTTAAAAATGTCCAAACACATTCTTCTCCCTACATAACTAGCTCTGAAAATCAAGAATCCTGAGCAAACAATATTTCAGAAGATATAATGTCTACTCCTGAGCACTATACCACAATCATCACATTGCCTTATTTTTTCTAAAATTTGTGGAGGTGGTGAAGAATGAGAATGAGAATGAGAATGAGTACAAGGAGGGGAGGAGGAGGGGGAGGAGGGGGAGGAGGGGGGAGAGGAGGGGAAGGGGAGGGGGAGGGGAGGAGAGGAGAAGGAGGAGGGGAGGAGAGGAGGAGAAGGAGGAGGGGAGGAGAGGAGGAGGAGGAGGGGGAGGAGGAGGGGGGGGGGGAGGAGGAGGAGGAGGAGGAGAAGGAGGAGGAGGAGGAGGGATGAGGGAGAAGAGGAAAAGGAGGAAAAGGAGGAAGAGGAGGAGGAGGAGGAGGAGGAGGAGGAGGAGGAGGAGGAGGAGGAGGAGGAGGAGGAGGAGGAGGAGGAGGAGGAGGAGGAAGAGGAGGAGGAAGAGGAGGAG
>NC_091581.1:20274196-20276696 GCF_042767895.1 Penaeus vannamei
CATCCAAAACAGAAGCATCACAAAGAGACCACTAAACTACTAACATCTATGAGAGCAATTACCATAAATAAAATAGCCTAAGTAAGCAGACCCTTGTACTTGCTTTCCCTCTGGAAGCTAAGCACCCAGCAAGAGTGGGTGCCAGATGTTCCTGATCACTAAAAGACATTAGACAACTGACACACTTCACCAACCCAAGATCCACTGAAAACATGATATATCAAACACCAACAGTCTCCATATAAAGACTATATTCTTTACATCTCACAGTAAAATGGAAAGAAATAAAATTACAAGAAAAAGGTAATTTGCATAATCATGCCCTGGCATGCTTCAAAGTTTCCAGCAAAATATGCAAAAGAAACTTTTCATATAATATCAATAATAGTCATGAATAAATACAAACTATCTTCTATCTCATGCGAAACATCTCTCACATTTTCCATCAAATTTTCCATCTGAGATGTCTGGAGATCAGAAAACACATGATTGTGCAAGCAAAAGGCCACCTGTACTTACTGTAAAAAGGCACTTCAATTTCAACAGCAGGTCTGGATGTCCACTATACCCATCATCAGTCCAGGGTATGATGAATGCTTCGGAGAGGGGCTTCTCTTTCCCTTCTTTGACATCTCCAGTGTATAACCCTATTGATATCTCTGATGATTCTGGCACCTGACAGGGGCAAACAAGAAAGTTAATCATTACAAGTTGAATTATCATTTCACAACCTTTTAAAAGAAACTGAGAACACAAGAAGTGGTAGTCTGCACTAGCAAGATGAATCATCCCATTACTTTTGGCATGAAAATGGAAATATCAACTTACCTTAATGATAATGTTAGTGATAGTCATTAGAGCTGTCCATGATAAGTGGGGCTTACGGCGAGGTGAAGACAGACCTCCCTCACTTGTGAATTGCTGTAAAAAGAGATTCCCATCAACTACATATTTAGAATTCTGGTATAACAATTACGAGAGGCACCTGACATTGAATATAGAATTGTAAAGTTAAAGTCAAATTAACATTAATTACCTTTCGTAGTCGGGCTGATGCTTCATCATGGTGACGAAAGAGCTTGACTGCAGAGGTTATGTCTGGATTGAGGATATTTCCGTGATCGTCTCTTACGACCAAGTCAAGTCCCAGCCGTCTGTAGGCAGGTTTGACAAGATCCATTATTAGAGAGAACACTCTTTAGGAAGAACTTTTTACTTTTGATTTTTGATAATAAAAGAAGTTGGATCAGGAATAATAATACCAGGGCAAATATAAAAAATGGAGCTCTAAGATATGATAAATTCTTTATATCAAATAAAATACATATGCGTGGTAAAAGACATACGCATTGACTCGATCAATCCCTCGAGTGAGACGGTGCTTCAGTTGTTTCAGCTCATCTCCTGGTAACTGCCCAGACAAGATCTTGCTTCGATGGGCAATAAGCTCTAACATAGTATCTTTTACTAGGATAAAATTGGAACTCCGGTCCTAAAAAGAACAAGGATTAAAAATAAGTAATAACAAAATTAGTATCTTACATGTAACAGTTCATCCAATACTTAATGCACTGAATACACAAAAATTTCAGAGAGCATGAAGCAATGGGGTACCTATAGTCCAGGCTGAGACTGAGCTAATTTGTGAAGCAAGAGGTATTCAGCATTATAAAGCCCATGGCCAGTCAAGAGCATGATAGCCCTCAGCAGTCTCCACTTTCAAGACCCATGTTAAATGAATCATAAATCATAAATAAATAAATGATAAATTGGAAAAAGCCAATCATCCCTCCACACTATATTTTTGAGAAAGTAGATAATGGCCTGGGTCCTCAGTTAATGATAAATTGCTAGGGAGGTCTACATGCTCTATCTTTTCAAAGTATATGTGCTGGAGCCTTGTCTCTTTTGGCTGAGCTTAAAGGTGAGGTGGACACAGCATCAACAGACTAAGCCACCTGACCAAATTTCATAAGCAACCGTGGCTTTACGTCCACTAAGTGCAGGTTAATTTTTATACCAAATAGTTTTGTTTTAGGTGTTCTGCATGGTCATTACTTTGTTTTTGTTTTTTTTCTTATGTTAGACCTATTATTGATAATATACCAAAAATACTTGCATATGTCCATGTGTAGAATAGCAGAGAAAATTCAATTCTTTCTTACCACATAGAGTTTGCGCAATAGCATCCCCCATTCTCGCAGCACTGCAGTTACTTCCTGCACAATAGGTGGAAGGCGTGCCGTCACCACTTCTACCAGGCCTGTTTTGTCGACAATACATTCTCGCACCTGTTAATCAATAAGAAAATTTGAGTTATAATTCTTAAAAGACAAAATTACCTGCCTACTACTTCTTTTAGAATTCACTGCTCCTTAAAATTCCTTTTATTTCACAATATTAATAATCATCTGCTTTTTAGTCCACATTCTTTACTTATATAAAAAGTCTTAACATAATCTCTATTTAATCCATGAAGAAAAGTTCCATAATACAATTT
>NC_091581.1:20284196-20289196 GCF_042767895.1 Penaeus vannamei
ATGTGTACTTTTATGAGGACTTATGAAATACAATTTACTTTCATTGTTCTTTAGTGTTTGTCTGCAGTTGGTTATGTCTTTGGTCTCTAGAAGGTACTCCTTTAGTGACCCAGTTTCCCTGTTGCTGACCTCTGAAGCCAGTCTCTTCAGCTGGTTCTACTTGTGCCATGCTTCTAATTAACTACACCCAATTTGCATGCAGTCTGTTGACCCAATATGCAAGCAGTCTGTTAAGACTGATTTTATAGGTGACACAGATCTTCCTAATTAATTATTCCAGTTTTTCTTTATCTAATATATATACATAATTTTGTTTTAGAATATTTCCCATGCTTTTAATATCTTCCCCTCGGACAGCTGAGGTCTATATAAGTAAAGTCTCGTCACTTCAGAGTTTTGCACAGCTTTGAGTGATGAGGCCTATAACGTCACATGGAAGCAGACTGAAAACAGGGGATGGGTGACATAGAGAACGGTAGGCTGGGGAAGGAGATAACAGAAAACAGTAGCAATTGAGCAAACACTAAAGTAATTTTAGATGCTGGCACACTCAGGTGATTTGCACACTGGGCAGATTTTATAGGCTATGATTATCAGAGATTATCTTGTAGGTATATATCACATATAACAACAACAATAATAAAAACAATAGTAATAATAATAATAGTAATAATAATAATAATAATAATAATAATAATAATAATAATAATAATAATAATAATAATAATAATAATAATAATAATAATAATAATAATAATAATAATAATAATAATAATAATAATGATATTAATTATTATCATTATCATTATCATTATCATTATCATTATCATTATCATTATCATTATCATTATCATTATCATTATTATTATTATTATTATTATTATTATTATTATTATTATTATTATTATTATAATAATAATAATAATAATAATAATAATAATAATAATAATAATAATAATAATAATAATAATAATAATAATAATAATAATAATAATAATAATAATAATAATAATGATAAATAATAATAATAATAATAATAATAATAATAATAATAATAATAATAATAATAATAATAATAATAATAATAATAATAATAATAATAATAATAATAAAAAAAAAAATAATAATAATAATAAAAATAGATAACATAATAAGAAGAAGAAGAAGAATGATGATAATGATCATATATAAAATAACAATTAGATTAACGATAATGATATTATTATCATAACTATTACTATTAATATTATCATTACTGTTAATATTCTTATTATTATAACTAGTGATAATTATCATCACTGTTATCACAGTTATTACTGTTATTATCAATAATGTTGTTAGTTTTATTAACATAATTATCATTACTATTATTATTATTACTATCATAATAATCTTTATTATTACTATCATATATAAAGAAAATCCTTAGGGTGGTCCTTAATTCTGCAACCAACCACTGAAAAGCTACAGGGCATTGTGGCTTTGCA
This sequence comes from Penaeus vannamei, assembly GCF_042767895.1. Lineage (NCBI taxonomy): Eukaryota > Metazoa > Arthropoda > Malacostraca > Decapoda > Penaeidae > Penaeus > Penaeus vannamei. The sequence goes on from NC_091581.1 coordinate 20,285,684, forward strand.
GGCACCAGTCAGTCCAACAAACACAAACAGGAAAGAGAGGGAGATCTTTACAGCTCTACATTCCATCTAAGAGTGACCGCATGATTAGTGTTGAACCCCCAGGCTTTGCCTCCATGTGATATTATGCGCATGACAAACGGATTTGAGTAGTGACGGGACCTTGCTTATTTAGACCTTGCTGGAACCTGGTTCTGAATGGCACCTGGAGTTATCCTTTTGTGTAGGATAATACTCACAGATTCTTTCATCTTTGCCTGAAAGCATATCTTCTAGGTCTTTCATTATTTTCTTCAAAGTCAGTGGTTCCCAACCTTTCTTATTCTGTGGCCCCAGACTAATTACTAGTCATGAACAGTCTAATGGTGGTAACAGCAACAGGATAAGAACACTATAAAGATTCCTTTTTTTATATGTGAGAGAATTATATGTAGGTACTATAGGTGAGATAAAATTCAGTTTAATTCAAAATTTCATATTGCTCCATGACCCCCATGAAAGTACCACATGGCCCCCATGTTGGGAACCTTTGATCTAGGTTTCTATACCATTTGTAAAATATATTAAGCTTAACTGAAATGAAGTGTTATTTCAATAAGAAACTAATATACTGTGTCTCATTGTCTTTTCCATACACAGTCAGAAACCAATTTGAATGCTTTACAAATTTCCTTAGTATCTTTGACACACTGCATGAATGCCTTCTGATTTGAGGCTCTGTGCCAGTTCGATATTATATTTACCACTCAAACAAGCACTTTACAGTCTTTCTGCCATTAGCCTATTTAGGACTGGAAATTTAGTCCAACAAAATTATATAAATTCCTTGCCCTGATTGATTCTGTTAAAACTTTGGTTGAAATGGCTGAATGTGGGGGTGGAACGTGCAACATACCTCTTGTTCTTCAAGAACTGGATATAAATTTTCAAAGTGGCTCTCATTTTCTTTTGCTTTTCTTAGCCTACCCATCTACTCCTCCTCCTTATTCTCTATTTTTGGCAAAAATGTTTTACTGCACATAAAGTTAGCCACACTCAGGTCCTTGGTTGACAAGCTAATGTAAAAGGCTTATGGCAAAAACAGTTAATGGCAAAGGGAAGTACAAGATCAAAAGCAAAAGCCACGGCTAAAGACATAAAATGACTAAATGACTGTAACAAAACATTACATATATATTGTACATCTAACAATATACATTTTCATGTAAACATCATGATATCCTAATTCTTACCTTAACCATCTACCTCTTAGGATAATAGGTAAAACAAAATAGTTGTTTTGCTTTCCTCTTGGAGGCATAATTGTACACATATTCATAATTCTAACTAAATATTTCTAACACAAACACATAAACCAATAAGCAAATTATTCTTACTTACAACTATAACCGCAAAAGTCTATATATGGCATATTCACCTACTGTGCTTTAGCTATGGTAGGCATCCAATATGGAAAGTACAGCAGATGCACACCCAAGATTTTTGTTCGAGTTCCTGGTTGCCCACATGAGTGATTTATGGCAGTCAATGATCAAAATATTTATGTAACATCTATATAGAACCAGGAATTTACTAATAGTTTAAAGGGCTTTCAGGCATATTTTTATCTGAAAAGTTTCAGGATGTCCACTTTTGAAGTGCACACTGCACACTTCAATTTCTTTTCAAACGCACCCAAGATTTCTTTGAAAAGTGACATACTTTCCACACTGGGTAGGCATACATGCACCCCATGCAAACTGTAAAGAATTCTCTTAATCAATGGGCAACTTGCCTATATGCAATCTACAGTAATTTGCAATTCTACATAAACTTGTACATGGACTATCTCCCGTGGTAGAAAACCCACAATGCACAAACTAGATTTATTGAGGAAAGTTTCGGAATTGAGGACGAGATTGAAACTGTTGTCTCACTTTCCTTAATAAATCTAGTTTGCACATTGTGGGTTTTTCTACCATAGTATCAACATGGTAGAGTGTTTTACCATTCACTATCTCAAGTAATACCAGGATACATATCAAGAAAACGCAAATAATTTTTGCACTAATATACCCGTGACTTAAAACTACAGGCCTTCCTTTACAGATCTCAGTAAGTTTCCCTGTTGGGGATATTGGCCAAAAATTATTTGAAAATAACCTAAAATATCACATTCATTATCTATATCTATAGCAAAAAGCTCAGGCACTCAAAAGAGGAACTTGAAAAACTGACCTCGCTTGACAAACAGGCGATACAAATATGAAATGTGTCACTATATAGAAACCCAGCAAAGCTATACTAAAAAAACTAACAAAGAAGCATTTCCCATTCCTGTGCAAGATATAAAATGAAGTATCTTCAAATATCTTACAAAAAATTTATTTGTACACTGACTAAGTGAAGAACATGTAATTGAGAATCATCTGCAAGTTGTCAGCATTTGACACTCGATAATAAAAAAAAATTAGAGACAGAATTGTAATTGCTTGTTACATTATACAAACCAATTCAGTAATTGTTTATAATATGATGACATAAACCGAAGCCATGGCCTACATTCTTTGCAATCCAACAAAGAAATATAATTCCCCTCGTACATTTAGAAAGAAAAAGATTGGACTGTTCCCTTACTTGAAGATAAATCACTTGGGAGTTCAGTGAGTTGTGTCTAAACAGAAAATGCATAAATGATATTTGTCAGCCAGTAGAATGGGAGGAGGGAGGGGACATTATATGCTGGACTTAGCTGCAAAAAGACAGACTCATGGAATTTGAGAAGTGAATGTGGTTAGCTTCACTTGCTGCAGATCATTTTGTCACTTATCTGTTCTTTACAGAAATTAATTTATTATTTTCAGTTTTTCTTAATCAGTATCTTCGTAACGAGTAAAGAGTTACAAAAATCAACAAGTGTGCAGACGAAATAAAGATACCACTAAATAAAAAATATACATGTAAAACCCATTTCCTCCCAGGTTTCACGAAACCCCACGAAGACGACCAACTTCATTCTTAAGCAGACATCAAAACCTACTCCCCCCGATAAATAACATCCAAATAAAGGCCTCTAGGGGACCATGACACTGGCATTGTAGACAATTTCCAAATCGAGTCGAAAGACAAGTTCAAATGCAAGTCGCGAAGGGCCGTATCAAGGGTTGCGACCGACGCCCTTTTCTCGCACTTCCTCTCTTCTTTTGCTTATTCTCTATTGTTGCGCATACTCACCGACCCCATACTTCTCCTTGTCTCTAGCCGGCGTCCAATTCATCATCGAATCTTGCACATTATCTACGTAAAATCACTAATTTCCGGAACACCAGTTCAGCATCCTCTCTATTTGTAAACTAACAGCAAGAGATAAACAATAAGGAGAAGATCCTGCTGTCGGCAATAGGATCCGCGCATGAAACAAAAGAGCATCGGATAATTTTAAACTCTTCTAGTTCTTCATCTGCCCGTTCTTTATAGGACTTAATGCCCTTGGATCCTACTTGTGACACTTTACCCAGGCTTCTTCGTGAGTTTTAT
>NC_091581.1:20311696-20314196 GCF_042767895.1 Penaeus vannamei
GTTTACTCATTATCGATGCTATATATTCATTTCGAGTGTATCCAAAAGCCATTCAGCAACACCATTTCATTTCTTTGCTTTCTTTATTCATTTGGAAATTATGGCTATCCATTGTGGCCTGACTTCTGTTACTACAGTACTCGGCTAAACAACAAAGAATTAATTGACGAAATGTCCCATATAACGAAGTAAAAATGGTTGCTACATTACTTACTTTCTACATAACAAAAGCACACTCCGCAACAGGAAACACGTGGCAAGGAGTTCACGCAACAAACCAATCGGACAAATGAACTCACAATGGACATTTAAACCACCAGCTGTGACGGACCGTTTGTTACTAGGGGTCAAGGGGGAGAGAGGGAAGGAAGGATTCAGGGAGAAGGAGAGAGAGAAGATAAGGGAGAAAGAGGGAGAGGGGGAGAGAGGGAGGGAAGGAATCAGGGGGGAGAGAGAAAAGGAGAGGGAGGGAAGCATTCAGGGGGAAGGAGAGAGAGGAAGAAAGAGGGAGAGGGGAAGAGAGGAAGAGGAAGAGGGAAAGGGTAGGAGAGAGGGAGAGGGAGGCTAGAGGAAGAGGGAGAAGGGCCAGAGGAAGAGGGAGAGGGGGGGAGAGGAAGAGGGAGAGGGGGAGAGAGGAAGAGGAAGAGGGAGAGGGGGGAAGAGGAAGAGGGAGAGGGGGAGAGAGGAAGGGGGGAGAGGGGGAGAGAGGAAAAGAGAGAGAGAAAGGGGGGAGAGGAAGAGGGAGAGGGAGAGAGAGGAAGAGGGAGGAGGAGTGAGGGGGAGAAAGGAAGAGGGGGAGGGAGAGGGAGAGAGAGGAAGAGAGAGGAGGAGGGAGGGGGAGAGAGGAAGAGGGAGAGGGAGAGGGGGAGAGAGGAAGAGGGAGAGGGGGGGAGAGGGAGTGGGAGTGGGAGGGAGAGGGAGAGGGGGATAGAGAGGAAGAGGAAGAGGGAGAGGGGGATAGAGAGGAAGAGGGAGAGTGGGATGGAGGGAGAGGGAGAGGGGGAGAGAGAGGAAAGAAGAGGAAGAGGGAGAGGAGGAAAGAGAGAGGGAGAGGGAGAGAGAGGAAGAGAGAGGAGAGAGGGAGAGGGAGAGAGAGGAAGAGGGAGAGGGAGAGAGAGGGAAGAGGGAGAGGGAGAGGGGGAGAGAGGAAGAGGGAGAGGGGGAGAGAGGGAGAGGGAGAGGGGGAGAGAGAGAGGAAGAGGGAGAGGTGGAGGAGAGGAAGAGGGAGAGGGGGAGAGAGGAAGAGGGAGAAGGGGAGAGAGAGAGGAAGAGGGAGAGGGGGAGAGAGGAAGAGGGAGAGAGAGGAAGGAAGAGAGGAAGAGGGAGAGGGAGAGAGAGGAAGAGGGAAAGGGAGAGAGAGGAAGAGGGAGAGGGAGAAGGTGGTAGAGGAAGAGGGAGAGAGAGGAAGAGAGGGAGGAAGAGGGAGAGGGAAAGGGGGAGATAGGAATAGGGAGAGAGGGAGAGAGGAAGAGGGAGAGAGGAGAGAGAGAGGAAGAGGGAGAGAGGAAGAGGGAGAGGAGAGGAGAAAGAGAGGGAGAGAGAGAAAGAGAGGGAGAGAGGGAGAGAGGAAGAGGGAGAGAGGAAGAGGGGGAGAGGGAGAGAGGAAGAGGGAGAGAAGGAGATAGAGAGGGAGAGAAGGAGATAGAGAGGGAGAGAAGGAGATAGAGAGGGAGAGAAGGAGATAGAGAGGGAGAGAAGGAGATAGAGAGGGAGAGAAGGAGATAGAGAGGGAGAGAAGGAGATAGAGAGGGAGAGAAGGAGATAGAGAGGGAGAGAAGGAGATAGAGAGGGAGAGAAGGAGATAGAGAGGGAGAGAAGGAGATAGAGAGGGAGAGAAGGAGATAGAGAGGGAGGACAGAGAGGAGGAGATAGAGAGGGAGAGAAGGAGATAGCGAGGAGGAGAGAAGGAGATAGAGAGGGAGGAAAAGGAGATAGAGAGGGAGAGAAGGAGATAGAAAGGGAGAGAAGAGGTAGATAGAGATGGAGATGGAGAAGGAGATAGAGAGGGAGAGGGAGAAGGAAATAGAGAGGGAGAGAAGGAGATAGAGAGGGAGAGAAGGAGATAGAGAGGGAGAGAAGGAGGAAAGAGAGGGAGAGGGAGAGGGAGAAAGAAGAAGGAGAGGGAGAAAGAGAGTGAGAAAGAGAGGAGAGTGAGAAAGAGAGGGAGAGTGAGAAAGAGAGGGAGAGTGAGAAAGAGAGGGAGACGGAGAGAGAGAGGAAGAGAGGGAGAGGGAGAAAGAGAGGGAAAGGGAGAAAGAGAGGGAGAGGGAGAAAGAGAGGGAGAGGGGAAGAAAGAGAGGGAGAGGGAATGAAAGAGAGGGAGAGGGGAAAATGAGAGGGGGAGGGAGAAAGAGAGGGAGAGAGGGGAGAAAGAGAGGGAGAAGGGAAGAAAGACAGGGAGTGGGAAAGAAAGAGAGGGAGAGAGTAAAGAGAGGGAGAGGGAGGAAAGAGAGGGAGAGGGGGAAAGAGAGGGAGAGGGGGAAAGAGAGGGAGAGGGGGA
>NC_091581.1:20326696-20334196 GCF_042767895.1 Penaeus vannamei
TATAAATTTGTATAATAGATTGCATAGAGCTTTGATATCTCACCATTATTGCCATGTGCACGCATATTAGTATCGAACTTATGACTGTCTTTCATCTGTTCGTATTAATGCAATTAAGTTTGGCTGATAATACAATTCGTCTATTTTTGTTCCGGATGATTAACATCTCTTTTTGGATCTTTTATATTGTGACAGGAAGCCATGAAGGAATCCACTTTTTATTTTCTCCTCCGTCGCGAGTGAGCCAAAAGCCTCGGCAGATTTTAAGGACGACGCCTTCCGTTTCCCAGCGGAGGCGCACTGGCGTTTCCCGCGTGGGCGTCGGCAGTAGCCACTAGCGTCGACAGTTATATCAGAGTGCCTCTGTCTCCCTTTCTGTCTCTGCCTCTGTCTCCTTTTCTGTCTCTGCCTCTGTCTCCTTTTCTGCCTCTGCCTCTGTCTCCTTTTCTGTCTCTGCCTCTGCCTCTGTCTCCTTTTCTGTCTCTGCCTCTGTCTCCTTTTCTGTCTCTGCCTCTGTCTCCTTTTCTGTCTCTGCCTCTGTCTCCTTTTCTGTCTCTGCCTCTGTCTCCTTTTCTGTCTGCCTCTGTCTCCTTTTCTGTCTCTCGTCGACAATGATGTCAGAGGGATGGGGTAGAGGATGGCCCAGATCTCAGTTAACAAAACAAAATAACGTTTATTAACTGAATTTCCTCAATATTGATTCACACGTGTCAGAAATCGTAACCAGATTCGGCAATAAGAAGAATTTGTGGTCCACTGTATTTTTTTGTGAATTTAGTCGCACACAGATGGTTCCACAAGTGCTCAGCCACCAAGGAGTGAATTAAGAGGCCATCCTTGTATTCATTTATTTTGTCCAAATTCCATTGATATCGATACTTTTATCATTATTATTGACGTTATGATTATCATTTACCACTAAAGTACTGCTAACAGTAAAAGATTAAAAAAGTAACCTTTCCGAAAACAAGAAGACGAGTTAACAAGTGTGACAGGTAGGACCAATAACTGACTCTTTCACTAAGCACTTATGGAGCCATCTTTGTGGAAATGCTTTGAATGAATTAGAATCACAGTGGACTTGCCGGCGAGTCATGCCATCCTACTTCATGGGGTAAATGTAATTGAAGATGTCATTCTTTTCAATAGTTCCATATTATCTTGAAGCTCTATAATTCTGAACACTAGCTCAGCTAATACTAGATATACTATAGCCTATATATACATATACACATATAAACCACGCATGCATATGTATGTGTGTATATATATATATATATATATATATATATATATATATATATATATATATATATATATATGTATAAATGTGTGTATGTTTATATATATATATACTTATATACATAAACGCAAATAAAGACAGATGGATATTCTTAAAGAACCGGATACACACAAAGGAAAAACAATTTATAATTCATAACCGTTTTATTCTTAAAAAACTATCAAAAATATCACATTTCAGTATGAAGAGGCCACTGATGTTCACACAATGTATGAGTACAATGAAGACACGAATATGTAATGGAGTAATGCGACGTCATGACTAGAGATACTGTGGGAAACACTCTGGCATGATATGATGAGGAAATATCTAGAGAGAGTTGTTAGCCAAGCCTTTGGGTCGTCTCTTCTCGACGGTGTAGCCCGGGCTGATGTACACGGCGTCCTTCTGGCTGTTCAGCAGTCTGGAACGAAGGGAAATAGGAGTGAGGATTTTTCTTCTGGAGAGATGCCACTTGTCAGGGCAATAGAAGTAAAATATGTAAAGGCAGAGGCAGGAACACAAGCACTCTATACAACTTATCTTTAACGTCGGTCAAAAGTTTGTCTTCATCAACTACTTTAGCAAACCATTTCAAAACATGATACCTTTCTCATCCAACTCACACTGGTCATAAACCCACTACTCACTTGATGCCGAAGAGGTTGAATCCCACGTTGTCGGTGGGCGGGTCAACTCGGGTCATCAGAATGTGGATGGTGCAAGTGGTGGGCGTGTTGGGGTCGCACACGATCTTGCCGAGACACACGCTCTTGTTCCCAGAGAGAACATCCAGGAACAGAGTGCAGCCTCTGTAAACAACAAAAGGGCCTGTTCTTAAGACCTCCTCTCGTGCGCGGGTCGCTCTTGCAAAGTCCTAATCATGAGTTAATGATATCTGATTTGCAGCAATATCAGGGCATCAATTATGTTTATCTAGATAGCAAAGTACAGCCCTTCGCGGACCGTCCCAGGAGTAAAATAACGCTCTACCAACCTGATGCCGTACACTTCTCCTTCGCTCATCCTCATGACGTCCCTCACGACCCGCGCCACGAAATTGCGAGGAAGGAAGACGGGCACCTGGGTCTTCATGGAGGGAATGAGCTTGGTGAGCCAGGCAGTCATAGCAGGATCCTGGAACAAATAAAAGAAAGAAAAGTTAGCGCCACATCATCGTTTTTTCTCTTTTTCTTTTCTTATTTTGTATTTACCATGACTATTTTATGTATTAACCATGTCTTTATGTTCATCCGTTTTTCTATAGCGTATTGTTATTCCTCTTCTCTCCCTTTCTCTGACTCACCTGGGTGTTAGACGCTGCACTCTGGGATTCTCTGGTGAGCTGCGCCAGCTTGTTCTTGCGAGCTCTGTGCACGAGACCGCAGAAGTGGGCGGCCAAGAGGCTAGCGGCGAATTCGTCCTCCTCGGCATTGTAGTCGTAGAAGTCTGGGGAAAGAAGATGGCTTTGGTCAGATAAGTATTATAATAACCATGTATTAAATAGCGAGTATTGAGTAGAAGGTTTACGCAACATAGCATCACGGAAGAAGGGTCACTCTCCACGGAAATGATACTCTTTCGACCTTGCAACAAAACCCCTGCGGAGATGGACAGTGTTCCTTCTCTCTCTTTCTCTATCTCACTTCCTCTCTTTCTCTATCTATCTCATTTCCTCTTTCTTTGTTTCACTTCCTCTCACTTTTTTTTCTTCATCCCGCTCTCTCTCTCTGTCACTCACTCACTCTTTCTCTCTCTCTCTATCTCTCCCTTTTCTTCTTACTTCCCACCCTCCTTCCCTTTTACTCACTCACACACTCTCTCCTCCCCCCCCTCTCTCTCTCTTTAATTTTACTGTCAGATGCCTCAGCTGTCACAACAGTTACTGTTTCTCATCAGGTTTTATCATTAAACACATCATTTAGAAACAAATATCAAAGAAAAAAACTTGACAACTAAATGTTTGATGAAGTAAACAGTCTTCGCAACCTGATGCAGCAGCCGTGACAATTTAGCAAAGAGAGGTGCAAGTCACTCCCCGGAGGTCAACGCAAGCGGCTGCAGGAGAGCGGCGCCTTGCAAGGAAAATCCCCAACGCCCGTGGCAACAGGCGGCAATCCCTTCCTTACCTGAAACGAGGCGCGGCATTTGGGCCTCGTAGGTCTGTGGTCGGAGAGTTCGCAGCATATTCTGTGGGTTTTCAGGCACGTGTTGCACTAACAGACGAACGAGGTTGTTGTTCTTTCTCTTGTGTCTCTTTTCGTCGAGTTTGCGGTGTGTCTAGCGTATCGTTCACTCAACACAGGTGTATTAAGGCTTAGGAGAGAAGATGTGAGAGTTTTCGCTCTGGTGAAGGCGAGGGGTTGACTGAGAGGCGGGGCTGATGGCGCGGCTTATATATGGCCGGGCTGTGACGTCACTCTTCCCGCCCACAAAATACGCCCTCTGAATGGCTAATTAGTGCTCGAATGCGTGGGAATTTGTGTAACTGAACTATCCGGAAGCTTCCATGTCAAGTATATTATATAACTAATTTCCAGTTTAATAGACAGGCGGACTGTTAGTTCATGAAAACTGTACATGCGTCTAATTTGCGATCATTCACAATTCTTGCAGTCTAAATTTAGTAAATCGTGGGCTGTTTCTTGGCACATGTATCTGACATTTCTCTTGCATCTTATGGCTCTCCGCCACATACTTGGGTCGTTATGTTTATTGACAAAAAGTGTAAGGAAGTCATCATGGTGCGGCGTTGGTTAAGATTCCTTTGCAGTGAATTCGCATGAATTTGCAATAAACTTTTGTTTTATTCCTTCTCTCCTTTCTTTAATATTCTGAAGGGGATATGAATCTTGTTTTGGTATCTCTTCGAAGTGTACCAAGACTTGGGGTTACACGGTACAGCTGACGGCTATGTTCAAGGACAAACGTGGAGAAGAAGCAGATGAAATTGAGGAGAAGGATGAGAGGGATATGACAAGAGAGAAAGAGAGAGAGAGAGAGACAGAGAGAGACAGAGAGAGGGAGAGAGAGAGAGAGAGAGAGAGAGAGAGAGAGTTCAGATTAAAAAAGGAAAGCATAACAACCGAGAAAGAAGTCGAGTATCTCTTCAAGAGCCAGTGAGTCACATTGCATTGTTTTTATAAAAAAGAAAAAAGAAAAAAAAAACGAATTACACCACATGTCATTCTAAGCACAGTCGACCAGCCACAGTTAACAGGAGAGGACACCCGCTGCTCCCTGGATGCTGCCACAGAACGTGTCCCATTGCCATTTCTCCCATTTCGCGTCACCCACTTCCTGCGGCGGCGGGGCGACCCGAGAGCCACGTCGGAGCTCGGTTTCGCTATATAAGCTGACCCGAAAACCGGTTCCAAGATGAGCAAGAACCATCGACATGCGTATTACCATGTGACTGGGAACGTTGTGGTGAATGCCTGTGTTTGTAAATTGGTTTGCTTGGCTACCGTGTTGTCTCTACTTCGGCCTGTTGCTTGAACTGCAGTGCTATTGTGTTGGTCGGGAGCTCCCTTCGAAGACAGTCGCTGCGGTCTGTTACTGGGAACGCCTTGGTGCGTGACGCTGTTGTACCAAGGCGTAACTTAAACTTAGTTTGTAGATGTCTTGTAGAATGATAAGATTAGTGTTGATAAGATAAAAAAAAATCCCATATACTAAATAGACATAATGAAAATATTCATTGACCGTTTTTCGTGTGGATTGCAGGGGGTCTTACATAGAATCATAAATGTAATAACACCATTATAAGAACCACTATCGCCTATAACCTAACCACAGTATCCCAAATATACAAACAGGGAATCACGAGATACCTTCCCGGTCAGTGACAGTAAGCAGAAGTCAAAAGCTGTGACGAAATAAAAGCATCGCTACCGGGTTTTTGAAGAAACAAGTCATCATGCAAATTCACGATGTCACTGCGCCGTCCTTTGTCCTTGCCTTGCTCTTTGTTTGTTTATGAGCGTTTGTTTGATTCTTTGAGAATGCGCCGCTGCCTCGTTTCTGGATCTTTCTGCTAAAGACAGTCTGGTCGCAGAACAGAGAAGTGGAGCGTGAGAGTGCATTGGTGTCTTGCTTGGTTCTGGAGATTATGCTTTCTTCCTCTTCTTCTTCTTCATCCTTCTGTTTTTCTTCTTCTTCTTCATCTTCTTCCTCCTATTTTTTTCTTCTTCCTCCTCCTCCTCCTCTTCCTCTTCCTCCTCCTCCTCGTCTTCTTCTTCCTCCGCCTCCTCTTCTTCTTTCTCTTCTCCCTCCTTCTCCTCTACTTCTTCCACCTCCTCTTCCTGTCCCTACTCCTCTTCCTCCTTCTCCTCCTCTTCTTACTCTTACTCTTCTTCTTACTATTATTCCTCATTCTCTTTTATTTATTCTTTGCTTCTACCTATTGTTTTTCTCCTTCCTTTTATTCTTTATGATATTCCTCCTCTTTTTCTTCTTCCTCTTCCTCTTGCTCCTCCTCTTTTTCATCTTATTTCTATTCATCCTTCTATTCTTCTTCTTTTCCTTTTTCATACCATTTTCCTCTTTCTCTTCTACCCGTTCCTTCTTCCCTCCTATGAGCCCATTATTAACCGTTACCATCGTTATTCCCGTTTAAAAGTCTAAACAGTTCTCCATAGCATTGACGTGGAAACTATGATGATTATTCCCGTCGTACCAAACCCTCTTTCGTACATAGAAAGCAGACCTGACAGACGAACAGACAAACGCGACTGATGCCGAGCACAGTTATGCAAGAGTAGCTTTGTACCTACAATGTGGTCGTTTTCATTAAGGGCAGGATGCTGATCGTTAGCAATATTAATGCGAGTAATTGCTCTCACGCTGGGTTGCTTTTTTAGAGAGAAATCAATATCTGTTGCGCTCAATTTTCTTTTATAGTTTGGTGATCGTAATGATGGTATATCTTAATTTAGTAATGGTGATGATATTGACGAAGATGGTGACAAGATGAGCATAGGAGAGTTATAACAGTAATAAACAAACAATTTTTTCCTTGTAGTATGGTGGAAGTAATGATGGTTTATCTTAATTTAGTAATGGTGATGATATTGACGAGGATGGTGGTGACAAGATGAGCATAGGAGAGTTATAACAGTTATAAACAAACAATTTTCCTGTATAGTAAGTGTGACAGAACTGAAAGTAATGATAGTTTATCTTAATTTAGTAATGGTGATGATACTGACGAGGATGGTGGTGACACGATGAGTATTAGAGAGATATAAGAGGACAGAAACAAACAAACAGCCACGAAAACGATAATCACATTAATATCATAATTATCACAGCAGTATTAGCAATGCAAAGAGAATGTTGAGACAGAGGATGAATATTGGAGGGATGATAAAGATTGTCATAAATGTCATTAATATCATTAGCGATATCAATGCTATAATTTTTTGTATAATTGTCATTTTCATTAGCACTTCATTACCATCATCAGTTTTATCATTACTATCATTATCATTTCAATCACGCCATTATCGTCATCAATATTATCATTATCATTTTTAGTTATTCCTAGAACTGTCATTTATGAAAATGACAATAATAACATTATTATTATTATTATTATTATTATTATTATTATTATTATTTTATCATTATCTTTTAATTGTTGTTATCATTATTGTCATCATTACTGTTTTTATCATTATCATTATCATTATTACTATTGTTTTGTTGTTGTTATAATTGCTATAGTAATAATAATGATTATCATTATTGTAGTTTTTGCTCTAATTATTATCATTGTCATTGTTATTATCGTTATTGTCAGTGTTATTATTGTTATTGTTGTTGTCATCATTATTATCATTCTTAATGATTATCATCATTATCATTGTTATTATCATACTTATTATCATTATAATTAGTATTATCGGTATTATTATCATAATCATGATCATTATTATCATTAATATCATTATCATTATCATCACCATCATCATTATCATTATCATCACCATCATCAGTATCATTATCATCACCATCACCATCATCATTTTTATCATACTATTCCAGCGGCGCCTTTGAGTGTAATAGTCATTTTCGCAGTTAAAATAACGCTCAAAAGCAACATTCACTTTACACCAAGATCATATGGGTTGTTGAACCAGCCTCACGACTCAGTTCTGTCACACTTAAACTAGGATTTTACTTGTGTATGTTGCCAAAACTTGGTGAATGATTTA
>NC_091581.1:20366696-20374196 GCF_042767895.1 Penaeus vannamei
TTTGTGGAGAGAAAGGGAGGAGAGTATCTATCAAAGGGCGGGAGAGCTTTGTCGCTTCGTGGACTCTGTACTGAGAGGACAAGTACGTTCGTATAATTAGATGTCCTTCGCGTGCAGTTTATGTACCGTACAAAGATATCAAGGAGCACAGGAATTATCTGGAAGAGACGCATGCGCTCTCACACAGATGCAATCACACACACGCATTCGAGGTCTATATAACTACTTATATACACCAGCACGCACACGCACATGCACATGTATATGCACACACAAAAAAGCGCGCGACGACACATATCACGTGACCTCCCGCTCGTGACGCGTAGGAGGAATTCTGACGTCCCAATTGCCCTATCGCTTGTCACACTCTGGCGACGGGCCAACGTGTTTCATCCGTCGTGTACTGGTTATTACCAGTTTATTGTGGATTTTTCTGGTACATTCCTCCTTGTTCGAAAAAACTGGGTGGTTGACTCTTCTTATTAGTTAGGGTTGGTGTTCCCTGTCGGTGAGACGACAGGGAGAGTGAATTATGATAAAATTACAAGAATGAAACACTATAACTAAGAAAACAAATTGCCAAACTTTAAAGTCAAAATCTGTAGCATTATGGGTGATTTTGCCATTCCGTAAATGAAGGAAAATGTGAGGAAAGAGACAAAGAAATAGAGAGAAAGTGCGTACTGGTGTATGTGAGTGTGTGTGTGAGTGTGTTTCCACAAGGAGAAGAAATATATATGTATATGCGTGTGTGTGTGTGTGTGTTTCCACACGGAGAAAAAAGGGAGAAAGTTTGGAATGAGTTTTATAAGGTCATTCTGCAGCGGCCTCTTTGGGATGAATGAACTTCCCAGCTCATGAGATCGAGGCGAGTAAAACGAGTTGTGAATCTCGTCTGCCGTCGCAGCTCATCAGAAGGAAGCACTCCCTTTCTTGATTTTGCTGTGTGAAATGTTGAAAAAGAAATAATATTTGAAATTGAAGTAATTCTGCCAACAACGAGCTTTTCAAGGCTAAAGAAGAAAATGAAGAATTCTGCCCAAGAAAATGCAGGATGTGAAAAAGAATGTCATTATCTACAATGATGAAAGCTAAAATAATGATAATAATAATAATCATGCGTTCTGTGTAGAAAGAAGGGAAAAAGAATATATACATATATGTATATATATGTATACATATGCATATGTGTGTCTGCATTATGTATATACAACATATTGTTGCAGTTAACATTACCAGAAAATTCACAACCATTCTCTGCCTGTCTGTCTCTGCCTTTCTTCTGCTGGCCACATCGGTTACAATGCATGTGGCGCGCACATCATGGCCTGCATGAGTAGCGCTCCTCCCAAGCACCCTTCCGCCGTCCCTCTTGCTTTATAAAATATAATTTTTTGTTGGAATACAGGCTTCGTGTGCTCGTAATGTTTCACCGTAGACTGGTAAGGAACACATGCTTACAAACGCACAAACAAACGTATGCGTAATCCGTGTATGAAAGCATTGATCGGCCCTTTTCTCTTTTCGAGTGATTGACAGCTAATTAAGCATTAGAGAGCCCCGCGACCCACGAAAAGGGGAGAAGCCTTGACCGAGGCCGTGGATCACACACCTCGCGTCCTCTCCTGAATACGCAACGACAGAGTGAAAAGGGACCGACGACTTCAGAAAAATGCTTGCAAATACAACTGCATGTACGCACACACACAGACACATAAATGAGCAATCCATGGGGTTGGTAGCTATAACAAGTATTATCTCGCTTCAGCTCTGTGCAGTGAGAAACAACAATATGAATCAGTACATTGTTTGAGGGACGGCTCGAGGGAGGAGGAAGAAATCAAGAAATTTCTAGACTGAGCAAGATTGGTAAGCACTACATGACCTGGTCGAGAATTATTAATTGTTGTCATTAAGACCAGTCATGCGCTCTTTTTATATTCACCCAGCATATCCATGGCTCTTCAAGGGGAGACTAATAGAAACATAAATATATATATATATATATATATATATATATATATATATATATATATATATATATATATATATATGTGTGTGTGTGTGTGTGTGTGTGTGTGTGTGTGTGTGTGTGTGTGTGTGTGTGTGTGTGTGTGTGTGTGTGTGTTTGTCTATGTGTGCAATATATATATATATATATATATATATATATATATATATATATAGAGAGAGAGAGAGAGAGAGAGAGAGAGAGAGAGAGAGAGAGAGAGAGAGAGAGAGAGAGAGATGTGTTGTGGTGTGTGAGCAAAAAGCCTTATCTGCAGGCGTGCATAGAAGAAAAGCAAGGACTACTGGTGTTTCGAAAATGCGCCTGCGGCCCTACAAACGGTAGCATTTAATTCTTAGTTTGGTACTTTTGGTATTCCCAGCATTGGTTCGATCTGCCCTCCTGGGACACCCATCATAAGCGTGCACACTTTAGTTAGTGTATATGAATTTAGGATTAATATTCATAAAAACGGCAATACTAATCAGTTACCATTTACGAAGATCTTTTCAAATTGGCAAGATCATTCGACGGAATTTAGACATGTATGCATGGATCAGACCCTATAATCACACATCCCTTCAATTATAATTCCCCACAGTAGTGAATCTCGCCGGTAGCAGTGCTATGAGCTGCCTACCAATGCAGACGGTGCAGCTGCCGAAAGAGCGCCGAATCCACTGCATCTATAGGCATAAGAAGAGAGAAATTCTAGCCCACAAAAGGGAAAATATCCCGCATACCTCCCATGAACATTGCTATGGGAGATCAGCCTCAGAGTAAGAAGGAAAACCACAGAGAGCCTAGACCACAGCGACCCTGCAGCGTGGGAGCCAGCCACGCCGTTCAGTAGTGGCAAAGCACTCCTTGGTCAGCTTCTTGCATGGCTGATGAGGTTGTCCTTCTAGAGTTACGTAATACAAAACAACTAGAATCAGTTCCGATAAAGTAAGAATATTTAAAATTTGAGTGTTTGTGATTGAAGAGTTGAATACACAATGTCTCTCTCTCTCTCTCTCTCTCTCTCTCTCTCTCTCTCTCTGTATATATATATGTAAATATATATATGTAACATATATATATATAATATAATATATATATATATATATATATATATATATATATATATATATATATATAATATATATATATATATATATATATATATATATATATATATATATATGTATACATGTATGTATATAAATAAATAAATATATATATATACACATATATGAATATATATATACATATATATATATATACACACATATATGAATATATATATGCATATATATATATATTGTTTATAGATGTGTGTATGTATATTATATGTATATGTATATATGTGTATATGTATATGTATATAAAAATATATGTATATAAGTGTGTGTGTGTGTGTGTGTTTGTGTTTGCTTGTTGATAAACAAATACAAGAAAAATAAACATACTATTATTATTATTATTATTATTATTATTATATTAAGCTATATAATGAGCCACACTGAAAAAAATCGAGATTTATACCACCAAGGTGTCAGTGCAGGTTAAGATACAGCTAAGAAAGAATGAAAAAAAGAAAGTCAGCTAATTACTTAAGAACATGTTAGCTGACGTTTTAAACTTATCAAGAGTCGAAAAAGTTACAATCTCTAAAGGCAATCTATTCTAGTCTACTAATAGCAGTAAAAAAAGCATCTAGAAAACTGACTTGTAGACGATCGACTGACATCGAATGCCATTGAATTGAGGGTCATAGAACTTCTGGTAATTCTTGCAGGTTGATAAGAATACACGCAAACGAAAGAAAAATACAACAAAAGTTAAGGAAATATGGACTAACCAGTGAAGGTGTGGAACCTAGTCTAATGGGTGAACAAGGTGGTTACTGCTGAGGTGTTGTTCAGTTCGAGAGACAGTTATGTATCAACAGAGATTCTGAAATGAGATCTTGGCGGGAGGAATGCGCCAATAGTATATGAAAATCTGTGTGGGATAAAGAATATGTGTTGAATAGAGTGTTCTCTTATAGCCGAGAAAGAAGGTCTCCTCAGCGGGAGGCCAGTTCAAAATGAGTTGCCTTTGAGAGTTGCCTTCATGTTCTGCTATGCGGTGGCGTAACCACCGTGAGGCTGACTTCACGTACCTGGCGTGGCAGTGAGGACAGGTAAATAAATGCACTACATTTGAACGTAGATCAGAGTGGAGACTCAGATTTCGTGTCTCCATTCTGATCTACGTTCACGTTTTGTTTTAAATTATGTCTTACTTTTGTTATTCGATTCATTTATTGCAGCCTGATGACAGAGAATGCCCTGTCTCTGAAACGTTGCCAATAAATATGAAGTTATTTACGGCCTTCTTAGTGTATCTCTTCACTCTAACTATCCGACGCCTGAGTGGCAAGCCTATAACGACGTATATATGTACATATATATGTAAAGGATATATGATATATATATAGATGCAAATGTCTTTATATATATATATATTATATATATAATATATATAATATATATAATATATATATAATATATATATATATTATATGGTTACCATATACTATATCTATCTATTTATCTATCTATCTATCTATCTATATATATATATATTTACATACAGATACATACATATACATATGCATCAATTTCAAATATATTTGAAGGATAAAGCTTACAGAGTTGATGAAATGAAAAAAATTATCCAAAAAGAAGAAATTTAAGAAAGACTTCATTGGAAGGTTGAAATGTTAGAAACATTGCATCTTCTACCAATAAAAATCCATTACGCATATTAGTTTGTCTTGCCACTCATTTATTTACTTAATCGTTTATTTATACAACATACATACCATGCTAGTAGCCAAAGGGTTGGGAGGCGCAGAGGCTACGTATCCCCTTATGACCGGATTTCCTAAGCTGGGGGCCATAGCTCTTAGGAGGGCGCCCCCATAGGATCCTTTTTGGGGGGCATGGAGCAATATATAAATAATGCCGTTGAATCAAACTGCATTTAACTTACCTACAGTACCTGCATCTAATTATCACTCACATATCAGTAAATTGGCATCTTTTCATAAATTGCCCTTGTCCTATAATTACTGACACCAATACGATATTCATAACAAGTAATAACTGAATCAGAAAAGATGGAAGTCACTGAACAGCGCCATGGATATTATTATACATTGGTCGGGGCCACAGAATGAAAAAGGTTGAGGACCACTACCTTAAAATCTGCAGATAGATGGTCAACAATGTTTAATTCCAAACAGTCCGCCAGTGGCTTAGGTAAGTCGCTAGTATACCCCTAAAGATACACAATGCGGGCAAGCGAGGTACAAGGGAGAAAAACTACAGACCTTTTGAAAGCACAGGGGCATATTTTCCTTGGAGGCGATCCCCCTCCCCCCCTTTCCTGAAATCCTGGGTATGCACTTGTAATAGAATAATGGTCATAATGCCTATTGTGATAACAATTTTGACAGTGATGCTAATCCTGATGATGTTGATAACGATAATGATGATAACATTGATGATAATAATAGCAATAATAACAATAATGTTCATGATAATGATTATGACAATAATATTAATGATAATAATAAATGACAAAAATAACAATGATAAAGAATAGTGAAAACAATAATAAAGATGATAACAATAATGGTAATGATAGTAATAATGGCATTAATAATAATAATTATAACAATAGATAGAACAATAATAAAGATGATAATAGCTGCCCCAATAAAATAAAAAACAATAAAAGAATAACAAATATGGTAATGAGAATAATGTAACAAGAATAAGATAATGATTATGATGATAATAACAATCATGATAATAATAAAAATTACAAGTTTATCATCGTTTAAAAAATAATGATAACATGTATTACAACAATAACAATAAGAGAACTACTGTTGTTGCTACTACTACTATTAGACCACACCAATCCTATTTGTTGCTTCTCGGATATTTTCAGACCGAGCGAGAAAAATGCAAAAAGTCTGAGGGTGAAGAAATAAGGCTTACAGGACATTAAGAATAACAAGATTAATAAAGTTTTCAGCTTTTCATGGTACGTTTTATGTAATGCATCCCGTCCTTTGATCTACGAGTATTATTACAATTCCGAATAAAGAACATTGTTTATGACTGAATTTACGTGTGCTGCATTTACTACTATCATTGCGATTTTAAGTTAATAAGTCAGTAACATTTAATAAAAAAACCGCCAACCCGAACCAAAAAAAACAAAAATCCGTACAACAAAAGTTTGCTGTGTCGGGTCCCGTTCTACTGGTATGTTTGTTCTGGCATTCTAACTTTTAGCTTTACAAAAAAAGAAAAAAAAATCTGCTCTACCGTCTACTTGCTCTATAAACTACTCTAAACTAAACTACACTTACAGTTTAATACTATAAGTTTAGTTTAGTTCTTGTGTTTAGAGTGGCAAACGCCAGCACACAACAATACCTTCTAAGGCGCCATATTGTTTTGAAAAATAAGACGCTTCCGGATTGGTTGTCTTCTAGCATGTATGTGACTACTAAAAAGCTCTCTGATTGGTTTCCGGCAGTATGTGCCTCTGAAAGTGACAATATTTACAGGTCTGCAAAAGCAAAACCTGTAGTGGTTTCTGGTCCTTTTTTTCAAAATGCTAAATACTGAGGCGGCGAATCCGAGGGGCATCAAATACAATTGGTGTGGCCCTGCTATAATTACACTAATATAGGTATTTCTGCTAATATACTGATATTACTGAAATTCTTACTACTACTGCTGCTACTAGAACACCATAAAAAATTATTCTCAGTTATATGGCCAAGAGTAATTATCTACCTATTTGGCTCTTTCTTACTCAATGTGAGAATCTCAAAATAATATGAACCAAAGGTGAAAAACAGTAATTTTGGTTCTCATAATATCATTAGTAACCGTGATAACACCAAAGACGTCAATGGAGACGATAATTAATTCAGCGCACTAAGGTTTAAAACGAGCACTCGGGCACTCAGATATGCCAAACTGCGCAGTTAGATCAACTAGTTTAATCTGGTTATTATTTCGCGGAACTGTGTTTTTTCAAGAACCAAACACGTCGAAAGGAGACACAGGACAGATCTTTGCTCCGAGGAAAGTTCGGCCCGAAGATAATCCAAAAATAGGACCTGAAACTGGTAAAGATGGGAGAGATATTAAACACCGTCCCAAAAGGAGTTAAAATATGTGGTGGTAACGATGCTGATGCTTATGATGATAATGCAAATACTATATGATAATATATTGCTACAAATATAGCAATACTAATAATATATGGCAATATAATGATACAAATAATAGAAACGATAACATACTATAATGGAATTTGTTTTCGTACTGCAGCATTTTTTCTGCAATATATTGAAGAATTCATAATGATTTGAGGTCTAGAAACGAAATATTAAAATAAACCTTAAATTGAATATATATATGACAGGAATACAT
>NC_091581.1:20389196-20391696 GCF_042767895.1 Penaeus vannamei
CATTATCATTATCATCCTCATTATTATCATTAATAGTATCACCACTGTCATTATTATTATTATTATTATTATTATTATTATTATCATTATTATTATTATTATTATTATTATTATCTTTATTATCATTATTATTATCACAATTGCGATAATCATTATTATAGTCATTTTTTTATATTATCCTGACTTATTATTTTCATCATTATTTAACATTATTCTTATTTTCATTCTTATTCTTAATATTGTTACCATCACCATCGTCATCATCCATATCATTATCATTATTATTATTATCCTCATCATTATTATCATTATTACTATTAATGACTTAGTTATTATCGTGATCAATTTCATTCATGTTATTATCATTAATATCATCATTATCATCATCATCATTACTTTTAGTAGGAGTAGTATCATTATCACCATTATCGTCATCATTGTTATTATCATAAGCATCATCATTATCTCACTTATTATTATTATTATCATTATCATCTCTTGTAGTAGTAGTAATAGCGATGGTATTAGAAGTAGTAGAAGTAGTTGTATCATTATCATTGCCATCTTTATCAACATCATTATCATTTCACCTTCAATATTAATGGCATCAACAACAACATACGAAGAGTCTAGAATAATGATAATAACATAGTAGCGATAATAATTACGATTATCCAGTGTTAACATCATTACCGTCATGATTATGGTAATATTAATGATGGCAATAATAATGATAAAAATAATGATGATGACAACAGTAAAATAGTAATAGTAGTAGTAGTAGCAGTAGTAGTAGAAGAAGAAGTAGTAGTAATGATGATGGTGATGATGATGATAATAATAATAATAATAATGATAATAATGATAATTATAATAATAATAATAATAATAATAATCATAATAATAATAATAATAATAATAACAATAATTAATAATAATAATAATAATAATAATAATAATAATAATAATAATAATAATAATAATAATAATAACAATAATAATGATAATAATAATAATGGTAACAGCAACGATAACATCAACAGCGACAGTAATAGTAGAATATCCACAAAAACTTGTGTTGACACTTGTGTTGGCATTACGGTGATACATTTTCAAATTATCCATTATTTCCTTTCCCTTTTCATTCATCAAATGTTACCTTTACCAATCTTGTTTTCTAATAATAATGATAATAATGATAATAATAATAATAATAATAACCAGATATGATGATGATGATGACGATATAATAATGATAATAATATGATAATAATGATGATAATATCAATAATAATGATAATGATGATATTGATAATAATGTTAATAATATTTATAATAATATTAACAATGGTGGTAATAATATTAATAATAATTATATTAATAATAATAATAATAATAATAATAGTAACAATCATTATTGTTATTATCATTATTATTATTTTTTATTATTATTATTATTATCATTATTATCATTATTGTTATTATTACTATCACTATTATTATAATGATAACAATTATAATAACAACAACAATAATTATTATAATTATAACAGCAACAAATTAATAAATGAATAAAGAAATAATCCATATAACAAATTCAGTAACGAAAGACGATGCACTTTTATGTGCTATTATTCCTATAACCATTATACCATACATCATACTATATTACAATATATATCATATTGCCTTATATTATACCTCATAATATATCATATTACATTACATCCAATTATATATTATGTCATATTATTTTCCTGATTATACCTATAACTTATATCAATTATAGTCAAAGGTTTGTTTATTTTTTTGTTTTGTTTACTCGGTTTGGATTCACTAAGATATTACAATATATGTCTAAAGGTGACATGTCAATTTAACTTGATCACTGGCTTAAGTATTGGTTAATCACGCAAATTTTTCTTCAGGTGATGAGAGAGAGACCAAGAATAAAAAAAAACATTTTGAAAAATAGATTTCCAATTGACACGAAAACAAACCCGTTATTTAACAAACTATCTAACATAACTCGGCAACACTGCAAGCTAGAAAATAGCCTAAATTGAACCCAGTTAGTATCAATATACAGGACAACCCAAATCATTAGTATATTCCTCTCTCACTCACAATGAAAGAAATTAACTTACATTTTTTTTTATAAAGTTTGTTCACAAGCCCCTCGACCGATCACTTTCACGTTAGGAATAAAATATTTTAGCACGTTTTTTATGTGGTTGAAAGAACAGTTCTTGATTTAGTGAGAAGTGTGGTATATAGAAATTGATATGTGTATAATGTGTATAAGATATAAAATGTAAAATAATAATAACAATGACAAGTGGTAAAAACGACAACAAACGCGATCTAAACTACATACATGCTTACAGATCCTACAAACTGTCTAGATTAAATTCATATATACAAATACGACGGAAGAAAATAATACGGCCTGAAAACTTGTATCAAAACTTCCTAATAACCTCCAGATTACAATTTTAAC
>NC_091581.1:20396696-20414196 GCF_042767895.1 Penaeus vannamei
CTGTTGTTTCAGCATGGAGACTGCAGAGTCTGGAGAAAACAAACGATTCCGGACAGATATTGGAAATGCATCAGCTGATGGAGCCGGAACAAGCAGAAACACTCCTGCATCCACTAGTAATGGAACCCCCGACCTCAATTTCCCCATACCAGGCATGAAAGGAACTCCATGTTTAGTGAAGGTGACTGAATGGTTTATTGCTTTTGCAATTTTTTAAGGTAAACCTGCTTCATATAGTGGTTTCCCTTGCTATCATACTTGGCTAGGATTGGTTAAAGGAACTATCTCTTTAAAAATGGTATAAACTCTAGAATTGGGCAGTATGAGGTCTATCCATTTTTTAATGTTTTGGTCTTAAAGATTCTGCACTAAGCTTGCTAAGTCCGGTATTTGTCTTTAGGGGATTGTGCTTCAAAGCAAATAACCCCCTGTTTTTTGTCTTTTTTCATGGCTATTTCCATGTAGTAAATGGGCATTTGTAAATTAATTGAACATATTTGTATAGTTTCCTTCTTGCTACATAAATGTGTAAATGGAAATACTCTCAAAAGCTTGCGAATAGTTTGAATTTAAGCACCCTTTGTACATGCTTTCATTCTTAGCAAGGAAAATAATGGAAATAAAGTTACTTTATATGTTGCACAGTTACTTTATATGTTGGACACATAAACATGCAACGCCAGGTGAAAGGTGGAAGTACACACAATGTACATCAAATATGTACAAATTGTACAATTATAATATCTACATAGATCTATATAAATGATATAACATGCAGTATGTACTCATCACTCATCTATTCATTCACACATTTACTATGCTACTGAACCTAATTAAACCAGACACAAGACTTTGTGTTTGTTTACCTGTCATGTTTGGAAGTGCTTGTGTACTAATACATATGTGAGTGAGTGTTTTAGTGTGGTGTATGAGTGGATTGTTTGTATTTTACAGTATATATTGATAGTTTGCCACCATTTAAACTTGATTCACTCTGTTTTACCTTGAAACCAGTAGTAAATTGTGTTACAAGTGCTGCCATGTTTTCCCATGTTGAAGGGCTCGAGAGATGTGTTTGACACATTTTTATCATGTCTACTTCAGAAAAAACGTACTGAAACATACAATAGATCTCTTTTGCTGCAAGGTAGTCTTTCTCATTCATACCTTGTTTTATGTTTGTTTTCAGTGAACACTGTTCCTTATTGTCATATTTTCTCAGGTCATGATTTGTTGAATAAGGACTAACAGAAAATGAGGCCCAAACCCAGGGTATTATGCCATGAAAAGCAGTCTCTTCTACTGCTGTCAGTTTAGACACACACCAGATGTTCAGACAAAAAGGAGAAGGAGAAGAGAGAGAGAGAGAGAGAGAAAAGATAGATAGATAAATAAATAGAAATTGGATATCATAGTGCTTCTCTACAAATGATCCTATGTATTTTTTTCTCATTCCTCCTCTTTCTTTTTATTTCATTTAGATTTTCAATTTTAGATTTTTTAATTTGCACCCTGTAAACATGACATGTACAGCTGGCTGTGTAAATTTGCAGCCACCATTATGTAACACTAGTGCATTCAAGTATAATTACGTCAGTCCTATTAGGAAAACTTTGTTAAAAAGTCTTTCTTTATTTAATAATAGGGTTTATATTGTTATATCTGGAGGCACTACAGTGTTGGCAAATAAAATTACAGCTTAATAGGATTAATTTGGCTTACTGTATCTGTAGATCCCCCCCCCCCCACCCCACCCACCCACCCTTTTTCAATCTTTTTGTTTTGGTTTTCTTTTCCTTTTTCTCTTTCTTTTTCTTGGCAGTTGTTAAACACATCAAATATATAGGTTTGTTCATGAAAAACTGATATGTAAAGATATTATCCTTCCAGTGATTTGTCATTGTAATGTTGATGATTAGTTATATTTTTTTTATTGCCAAATGATTATTGCATCAACAATTTTTAAAGTAAGGTGTTTTTATTGCGTTTCTAAATTTAGTTTTACCTAATTGTTATTTGATATTCATGAATGATTTATTTTTTTATTGTTTACAGCTTTATGATGATGTCAGCTTTTCCCTGAATGATGTCATTGAGATTGTAGGAATCTTGTCAGTAGACCCTTCACTAGCAAGACAGAATGCCAACAGTGACAATAATGAAATGGAGTTCATGGATGTGGAAGAGGATGCTGCAAGATGCCCACCTCCATCTCTTGTTCCTAGGTAGGTTGTGTGAAAAGTCTTGTTCTCTTATGTTTGCTTCTCCCATCTTGCACTTCTATTCCTTTCTATTTTTATTCCTTTTTTATTTTTCCTTTCTTTTTATGTTCTTTGTTTTACATGTTTTTGGTTATTTTTGTTATTTATTCATTTATTTTAATTCTCTTTTTATTCATACTCCACAGTTGTGATATGTTGCATGACAACATACAAGATTATGAAGTTTGTCTGTAGACAATAATCTTCTATTGTCTGTAATGCAAGATTTTCAATATGAACTAGATACCACTGAGATGGCATGTTTATTTTATGAATTATCATTTCATATGAATGGCTTTACAAGTGTTTAGTCACAAAGGAGTCAGTTGATAGTACAAACTATCTCACCTATTTACCCTTTTCTTTGATTTTTGGAAATATTTTCTATTATGTAATTATTACACGACAGTTTTTTCTTTCTGGCAAAGTTTGTGGCAGGCCACTTGTGGAGCCATCTGTATGTAAGCACATTTCACAAAATAAAACTATAGTAAACATTAAAGGTTACTGGCAATATTGGTTTAAAACATAAAACTTATTATTTTCAGGTTACATGTTTTAACTGCACGCAAGATGCCCCACACAAACCCACTCCTCCCAGGTGATGTTGTAGAGAGTGACACCACCAATGGGATAGTAGCAGATATGAGGGAAACAAGAGAAGTTTTGCGGAAAATACTTGAAGAGGCTTTCTTAGGAGATGCCCTCACTGCTGAATTGATGGTGTGCCACCTGGTTTCATCAGTATACCTAAGACAGGTATGATATTGTGAAGTGCTGGTGTCTGTTCTGTATTCCTCTGAATGCAACCAGTTATCAAAAACAAGATTGCATTGGACATTATGTTTTCTCACCAGTATTGTATTAGATAATTGTCATGAGTGTTCAAGAAATTGGATTATTCTCTATTTTTTAAAATGAACCAATCATATGTTTTGTTTAAGCTCAATTTTCTAAGTTGCATAGGTTGGTATTACTAATTGAAAAATCTGACATTTTTAACACATCTCCCTATTTATGCAGGATGTTATTGCATTAGGAAAGTACAGCATAAATGTGTCGGGCATAAGCAAAAGCCTCCAAGAGCAGAAGTACACCAGCAGTCTCTATCAGTTACTTAGCTTGTTTGTTACTCAGTCGCATTTCTTCCCAATGACCTTAAGCAACATGAATAAGGTTAAATTTGTGCCAAAGAAGGTAAGTCATGCCAGTCTGCTTTTGCATTTTTACATTTCTGAAATACAAACATAGGCTATATAAAGTCAATAAAGTCTGGAATATATTTATACACATGGCTTAAATCTTTAAGTATACTGTACTTGTTGGTTCTAATGGACACCAAATTTAAATTTATTTCCTTGTATGGGTTGAGTATTTTATTGATTTATCATAGTTTTGTTGATTCCTTGTTCTGCTGTCCCTTGCCTGTTTCTATAGTGACATTTCAGGTTTTAGTAATGTAAGAACTTTGAATACAATAGGTGTATATTTTGAAAACTTACTCATACATATTTTATGGGGGCGACTTGGGAGCAGATTCATTTCATTAACCTTCTAATCCTTTTTTTTCCACCCCTATGTTTTGCATATAGGACTACCAGTCAAACCGTCTTATCAGTGGACTACTACAGCTGAGTCAGCATACACATCTTGTTCTGGATGAGACAGCCCTAACAGCTGGGCAGTTGGATACCCAAGGAGTGCAGAACCTGACAGCCCTGGGCAATGCTATTAACTGGCAGAAGGTTGATTATGATTTCCAGTATCACCAGCTGGAGCAGTTCACCAATATTCCAGTCATCATATTCTCTGAGGGAAGAGCAATGATCAGTAGGTGGGTGTGTCTTGATTTTGGTAATTGGTTTTGATTATTCCTATTAAAGTAAAAGTTTTTTTGTGAGAGTATATTGTATAAACTGCAGAATTACATTGATTTTATCATTTTCAGTGATGCAGAGATTAGATTGCAGCCAAGCAACACAGAAGTCTCTGCAGCATTTAATCGCATCCAGGCACAGTTGACACCAGACATTCTGAGGAGGATTCGGTTATACCTAACAGTTGCCAGGCTTAGCAATTATAATCTCTCAGAGGATATGCAGAAGGTAAGATTACTGACTGAAGATAGTGGAAAGAAGGTAAGGTAATGCAGTCAATATAATTTTGTTATTATCTTAAACTCCCATGTATTGCAGATTAATCCTCTGGGATTGAATCTTTTGCTATTATAACTTGATATGTATTTGTTGTTGTCCAAAAAACTATCTATTTAAATTTTGCCTAAAAAGATCATTCCTCTCTTGAAATTCTTCAGATGGTGCAAGATGATTTTGTTGACAGCCGGAAGAATGACAATGGTATTTCTGCAGAGGACCTCCACAACCTTCTTATACTGGCAAGGTGAGTGCATGTAGTGTTTTGGTGGCTCTCTTCAAATTAAAACTAAGGCAAGTGTTCAACTCATTGACAGTGGGATGATGTCCTGTCACGTCATGCCAGACCACCCTTCTTGCTAGGATAATGTTATCATGTCATGTAATGTTAAGCCTGCTCCGAGTAGTGTGTACAAAATAGTAGTACACTTGTTTGGTCCTGGCTTCAGTCATTGAGAAATGCATGTCAAAAGTAGGCTTACTTTTTTTTTTTTTTTTTTTTTTTTTTTTCAACCTCATTATCTAAAGAATCATTTATGCTGCAGCTAAGAAGAGTATAGAGAGCAGGATAATCTTATGGTTCCCAGGCTTCTATTTTTTTTCCTCATGGAACTGACTCTTCACACACTGTATCCCATGGTTCAGTAAGGCACTAGGGGCTGCTGTCATGAATTGGTTAACCATCAAAGTCCTATTCACCATTATTATGGCTTGTAAAGTCATCCTTGGTCAGTGTTATTTGCCACAGTTGAGCATAGGCTGTCAAATACAGGCATCCCACTACACCCACAATATCATCCCTATTTTCCAATTCCCTTTGTAGAACCTCTTCAACCAGAGCCAGTTTTACAGTCATATTACCTGTCACTTTCTTGTGAATGGTATTCCGTGAGTTTTAAGTGGGAATTCATGAACTTTGTGGATTATTTCATGTAGCCAACCCTCCCTCCCTCCCTTATCCTCTCTCACAGTCTTCTTCACAGCTGTTACCTGATGTATCATAGTCTTTTTATTATCTGTGCATTAAGTACAACTAATTGCACATCGTATTATCTTATATGAACAAGATTTTTGTTGCTTTATATGCAATTGTATACATTTTCTTGTGTGTAAAATAAATGTTCTGAAATACCATGAACCAAATTTAGCTTTCGCGAAACAAAAAAAAATATAAGTCAAAGGGGGCGGGGTTAAACAAACAGTTGAGAATTTTAATCATAAATTCCTCCAACTTGATATCTACTTCAACTTTCTTTTCAGACTTGTAGCTGTAAGTTGTGGAGAAAACCATCTCACTGCTGATGTTTGGAAATGTACAAAGATTCTTGAGAATGAACGTAAATTGCGTGTTCGTTCACAAACACAGTGAAATATGATTTCTAGAGAAAATGTATAGTAAACTTAAATCAACTATATTTTGATATTTGACATAGTTGTCAATTAATATTTACACATGTATTTTTTTTTTATGCTGTTATGACTCAACAAATACGATTATGAAACCTGTAAACTGTTCATCTGTCCATGAAAAGGAGGCTAAATATTAACTCTTCATATATTGATGTAAACAGTAAGGATGAAGTTGTTCCCTACCTTACTCATGCAGGTGAAGCAGTATTTACTGAGCAATTTGAAGGCTGTTATTGTATGACAAAAAAAATAAAAATCAGTCTTCAAATTTTCCATGTTACTGGGCCAAGAAAGTATTTTTTCTATTTTGAACATTCCCTCCTGTAAATCTGTGATCTGATAAAATTCTTTTACTTCTTGATTGAGGTTTTTCTTTTTCTATTTTCTGTAAACTGAAAATGCAAGTATAAGAGTTTGGAGAAAGTAATTTGTCTTGATATCCTATAATGTATAATATTAAAAAGGTGGGTCATTTCTAAGGTACATATAACCAGGTAACTCCATATCCATGTATCTTATTGAGCCCAAAAATGAAATGGACTTTTACACAAGAGTCTTCTTGAAGGCTGTTGATGATAAGAAACTCGTAGCTACTATAATTAGAAGAGGGGATTTGTTTTTACTTCTGGTAAGTATAACAGTATTGAGTAAATTAATTAAATAATTATCTATCTAGCTATATTTGATATCTCATTGGTTAAACATGACTGCACTAGCTCTTGCCACATTTTTTAAAAAACCCATCAATCTGTGTGATATTTTATGCTAAGAGGTATCTCAGGCCTTTTCTTTGAAAATGGTTATGTAATAACTGTTTAAAAAATGGTAAAAAATGAAACCAAAAAAAAAAAAAAAGAAAAAAAAAATGAATATTAGCAATCAATAAAGGTGATGAGGCAGGGCTTTGCTTGGAAGTTGCCCACTAGGATTTTCATCATGATGGAATGGTTATACTGTGTAAAGTATACCTTGCTTATTTCAATGAGGCCAAGTTGGTAATATTTCCCTTCCATTTTTTTTTTTTCTCTCTCTCTCTCTCTCTTTTTTTTCAGAGGATTTCAGTTGTTGCTTCTTTATGTAAAGTACATATATTATGAACATGTATCTTAGTATCTGCTATTGTTATAAATGTCTTGGAAGACTAATCATTCATGTGTATTAGTTTATTATCCTTAAGATAGAGATCTGACTTCAACATTATCAACCATAGCAAATATTGAATTGTAACATGTTCATTGATATTCATTTGTATTCTAAAGACAATGCTCTAAACAATAAGCATTCATCATTAATTTCCCCAGGTTTACTTTTTTGTGGTTATTATTACTGTGGTCACAGTACCACTGCAGAATCAAAACTTGTATCCTCCAGAATGTATTGATAAATAGAGGATTATCACAAGTAACAAAGTTATGCTTTGGGAGGAGGTTGGTATGGTCAAACAGGGAGGGATTGTCCACCAATGTAGATACGAATGGGAAGAAACCCACCATTTTGGTAATGGTGGGTTTCTTTCGATGACCTCTAGGAGGAATGGAGTAGCAATATACTGGTCTTTGAGGCAGCCAAGTAAGTCTTCTCCACAATCTGACCAATCTTTGGTATCGACTGGGCAATTTGCTGGGGAGATAAGAGACAGTTCCGGTACAAGTATTAAGAGTTGGATGAGGTTATGCAGGAATGGGGTTGCCAGGGAGATCAATTAGTTTTGATAATGCTATAGCTTCAGTTTCAGATGTGACTGTTATGAGACGGGAGAGATCGTTTCGGGTACAGAATGGAGGCATTGATGAAAAAGAATTGGGTAGCCTGAGTAAGGAGCTGTAAGGGGGGATCACGAAAAATTGGCCCCATTTAGCGGGGCTAAATAGAATATTTAAGATATTTGTAGAGTTGGTGGTGGTAGAAGGATGGGGACGTGTGGAAGAGGGAGTGTTGTTGAGGGGGGTAGTATTACGGAGAGATGGAGAATAAGGCTGTAAGGTAGTAATAAGGGAGGTTGGGGTGTTTGATGAAGGTTGTAGGGGTAGAGGTGATGAAGTTGAGGAAGTTGGGAGAGTAGGAATGTCTTCTGGAGATTGAGTCTCAGCTTGGGTGGGTAATGCACTAGTAGGCATTGAGGAGTGGGTAGTAGTTTCAGTGTTCAGAGTTGTTGTCAAAGGAGAGCCTAGGGTCATGGAGCCGGTAGAGTCTGAAATAGTGGGGCTATACCTACTTACTTCCCTACTTCCATTTCTACATTCTACCTCCCCCAGTCAAATTCTTTTGCTACTCAAAACCCAGACACTCCAATCTCAACTACAGCCACAACACCATCCCCTCTCCCTCCCCACACTACCTACAGCAGACAGACTAAACGTTCTTCCCCTTCTTCCCCTATTGCACATTCACCTCCACCTAACTTAACCTTTATTCCTCAGACACCAGTCTCCTCTTCCCCCCCCTCATAAGAAAACCTGTCTCACAAAACTCTCCAACCAACTCCACTGCAGAAACTATGGAAGATATCCAAAACTATATGCTTGAGACACAAAATTCCACAACTCATGCTACCTCCACACTCTAAGTGAATGCCGATATCCATCCCCCTCCTGCTCATATTCCTCCACCCCTTCCTCCTACTCCCTCCCAACACAACCCAACCCCCCCAACACCAACTACTGCCAATATCCATCCTCCCGACACCAATCCTTCCTCCTACTCCTTTCCAACACAATCCACCCTCCTCAACTCCAACTATACATATATTCTCCCTCCCTCCATCCCCTCTATCATTTCCACTCCCTCATATTCCCCCTCCTCAATCCACCACCCTCAACTCCAACTATACACACATTTTCCCTCCCTCCTGGATACACATGTGAAACACTTATGTAATTCCCTTACCTAAACCCACCATAGCCCATTTACACAGCAACTTCTTTACCGATCTTTAACCTTTCAAGATCACTCTAGATAGTTGACGAATAGCAACTATCACTCTTCACCCCTCCTTTAATATACTTTCCTATAGTGCTATATGACCTTAGATGTCTAGCACATTTATTTTTGCTTTTAACCATTAACCATTGGTAGGAGAACCATTAAACCTGAGTGGTATTGATAAATAGGAGCTATAAAAGACGAAAAAAAAATTGTGTGATGTGGTGAAGAGACTAGTTTTAGTTTCCATCCAGAGTATTCAAAGATGGCTTGGAAAATGAAAAACCCCAGAGAGGACAGTTTTCAGTAGCAGAAAAACATACCTTCCTGTTATTTGGTCTTTAATAATTAGTGCACCCTCCCAACTCATTCTAGTTATTTTCATACCTATTTGTACACTTAGGTAAATATTTAACCCTTTGGGTAATCTTTTTTTTTTTTTTTTTTTGGCTGTAATGGTGATAGGAATGTTTTATTTTAGGAAAGTGATTTAAACATGATCATGTAAAAGAAAATTATTGAACTTCCAATGTATTCTGTTAACCCATTTCATGTAATAAGATGTAGGTATGCACCAAAAACACATGACCATATTCTCGATTTTGGAATAACAGAACTTAAGATTGTATTTTACTGCCAGTCTTAATCCCAATTCTGCATCTATTGAGATATATTTTGTGTCATTTATAATATAATGCATTCTTTTTTAGGATGTATGTGGGGGGATAGTACCTTTCCTACCTTTACAGACATGGATTAATTTCAATATGAAACAAAGCTACTTTTCAAATAATTTATTAAACTGATCGATACAAAAAAAAGGAATGGACATCATATTTCTACAATGAAATGCGACAACAAATATAAAATCCACTGTATTTTGTTGTATGAACAATATGCTTCCAATTAACATAAATGGGTGATACTAAATTTCCATTTGTACTATTAATGAAAAGTTAGCACAAATTTAACTGATAATGTATGCAATACACTATATGAAATATTCTCACTACAAGTTGATTACTGAAACAAAGATGCATAATAAATTGCAAGACCCTTGTCAAAATACAATATACTTAAAAAAAAGAAGTAAGTACTGTAGATAAATAATCTTGATGTTCCTAGAATGCTTTTGTTAACCAATGCAAGTATCTAAGCATTATTTCAAACCTTTCTATTGGCTAAAACCCCTTACTGTACTAGTATTACCATAGAAATATACGAAAAAAATAATACCACAGCCTAATACTTTGAAATGCACATGTTTGACATGGAGCAGCTATAAGTAAGAAGCCTTACACAAATTCATCTTCATAAAATCAATAATAAATTTAATAAATTATTACAGAAAAGTTGGTTCTCTTTATACTTACATCAGTAAAATATACCAAAAGTAATAAAAAAAAAAATATATTAAAAAAAATTGATTCCTCTTCCTATTCCAAATACAATTATAATAATAATAAAAATAATGACTATCATAACAAACTGGATAAAAAAAGAAATGGGTTGAGGAAGGCATGTTCATCACTATGTCATGATAAAAAATCCCTTATCCAAACAGTTAAAAAATAATAATTTCTCTTCCTACTTCAAAGACAATAAGACCAAATATATCCCTTTGTATATACCACAACACAAACTGCAAAAAATGAAACAATAGGGTGAGGAAGGGGTGTTCATCACTATGAGTCATGATAAAAATGCCTTAGCTAAGTTTAAATCCTTAGTCACTTCCTGGATCATCTGCAGCCTCTACCTCGTCAGCTTTATAATGCCGGTACTCGGGCTTTAATTCCCACATGTTCCTGTGAGGGTTCTTGACATTGTAATCACATACTTCATTCAGGATCTCCTTCAGGTAAGTCTGTTGAAAGAAAAAAAGATCAGTGATCATCATGACAACTGTTAAAAATATGAAAGCAAACATTTTCAAATGATGACATTTTTATTTCATATTCTATATTTGAATGCATCTTCCCGTGTATTGTCCGAATTAATTCCTATGTGTTTCCGAATGGAGTGTATCCTTAAAAATCATTATTGGTTGAAACAAATAAATGTGTTACACATCAAAGGTCATATAGCACTATCATTAAGTACTGTGGTGAAAAGGGTAAAATTGAATTAACAATTATGATTAAATGTGTTAGATGTCAAAGGTTATAGTGTTATAGGATAGTGTGATAGGGAAAAGGGTAAAGGGGGTATGCAAATGAAGTAAATTAGACATTAATAAAGGAAAGGCCTAAGGGCATACAGCAATTGGATGAAATGGAGTGTATCTGCAGCTGGGGAATCATTAGGAACATTGTTTAAGGAAAACTGGCAAAAGAGCTGTTGGAGAAGTAGCAGGAGAAGAATCCAGGGAATGAAATAAGGGGACTGGGGAAGATGGTGAAGTATCAGGAAGAATGTCAGGAGGGAAGAGATCTGGAAAAGGACACTTTTGAGACAGTAAGGATTTATGTGAGCATCCAGGTGGGAGAGGTAAGATAATAGGGAATGAAGAGGGAATGGTGCACATGGTGGATATTGGCAAATACTTTGAATGTAGAAGGAATGGAAATAGAGGGATTGGAGGGTGGATGAGGAAGCAGAACATTCTCTTTGGTCATGTCTATGAATTTTTGGTTGTCTTCAAGAGTTTCTGCAGGAGAGTTGGCTAGAAAGGTCTGAGAAACAAGAGTTGTCTTGCGAGAAGAGGGGATGGATGTTTGAAGAGCATAGGAAGAGGAGGGTGTCAGAGAGGATATGGTAGGCAAAGATGGAGTGAAACAATTAAGTTATTTGGTATGACAAGTGAAGAGAGGAGGGGTAGACATCTGAGAAGTGGTAGAGACTGGAGTATCTGGATTTAGACTGGAAAAGGTATTTGACTTGGGGAGAGGGGGATTAGAGGTAGGATGGTTCAGGGTTGAGGGAAGAAATACTGGGGAAAAACCTAATCACTGTGCTTCTTGTCTGGCCTCACATAGCGTGAGACCTAGTTTGAATCAGAACTGCTTCCTCACATTTGAGCTTATAAGCAGGGCAGCTCCAATAAAATGTATTATTGGCACATGTAGGTGACTGAGTTGGGCAATTTGAATGGTCATAGAGGGCAGCAGGCTGTGGAGCAACATTGTTTGGCTGTGGCCATTGATGAGGAAGGGGTTTATATGGTTGGATGGGGCAGGACACTCCACTAACATAAACTTCATGAGGGAGGTCATTTCTACAGAAGCTCATCTCAGCAATATTGGTGTAAGACTTGGCCATCCTCTGGGAGGAATAGTGTAGCATTGTATTGCTACTGCACCATAGTCAACAAGGCAGGCAGGATTTCACTGTCTGATCAGTTCTTGTTGTAGATAGGAAAATCAGTTGGGGAGACAGAAACAGTTCCAGTACAAGTATTAAGCAAGGAGCTGGTTTCAGGAGGAATAGGTTTGCCAGTGAGGTCTATCAGAGTAGATAGTACACGAGCTTGGGTAGATAGTACACGAGCATGAATGATCAGAATGATTGCGAAACGAAACTTTGCCTACTTGTTTTTGGAGACATTGTTGGAAGAGAAGGGTACTGTCAGAGTAAGGGGCTGTAGGGGGAATCCCACTTGGCTGGGCAAAGAGAGTACTCAAAAGATTTGCAGAGGTGGAAGCAGTAGAAGGACAAGGGTGGGAGGAAGATGGGGTGGTGTGGGGTGAGGTAGTACTGTGGGGAGGAGGACAATTATGAATAGTAGTTATGAGGGGGAGCCAATGAAGAAGACTGTGCAGTAGGAGATGGAAGGGAGAATGTTGGGATTAGAGGAAGGGGTATATTCTGAAGGTTGTTTAATGACCTGGGTGGATAGTTCAGAATGGACAGAGTCATCAGTAAACGTTGTGGAGGGAATATTAGATTCAGTGGTTGGAGCTGTGGAGCAGCGGTTAGGAAACCAAAAATTCTAATTTAGATAGGCTAGTTGATGAAGGAGCAAGCCTTAATGCCCCTAATATGGATTAAAAATCATTATTGGCCATGGTGGGCCTGATATAAGTGGGGGAAAAGAAATGGTCTACCCCTCATGGTCCCCATATGGGGTAAGGGCAATGCAACTAACCAAGGGAATACTGTGCCCATGGCTCCTGGAGGCCATTCATGACTGACACAAAGCCAGCTTTTCATCCTTTCAGCATGGCTCTCACACTTCAGGATGTGGACTGAAGAGGATGAAGTAGAAGAGGAAAATGAAAGGCAAGTAAAAAAAGATCATGCAAAATTAGTTGAGGTGAGGGCTGAGGTCCAAGGTTGAGGTATTCCCCTTCACTGTTGGAAGGGGAGAGGGTATCTTTAAAAAGGCTGAATAGTTCATACTGGTGTTGAAGTTCAATTTTGTACATGCAAAGGGACTATTTTCCCTCCCCAGAAGATGGGCAAAACTGTTCATTTATCTAAAATATATACTCAAAGAACTTACAATTGGTTGCCGTGTAATTTTCTGCAGATCCTTGATGTTATAGTACTGATGTTTTTCAAAGGCAGCAAAGAGCATCTCCATGACTTTGTCCTTATCATCACGAGCCTTTTTACCTTCAGCTTTCTTACGCTCTTCTAACTCAATCTTTTAGTAAAAAAAGAAAAAGAGTGAGAATCAGATTATATTTGTAAAATACTTGAACTGTAAATATCACATGTAAATCTAATTCTAAACTTGTATCTGCCATTCCAGTGTTCATACTTATGGTATGAGTGACTCAAATCTGGAATGTTTTTGTCAAAGCTTCAAAAGACAAATTGACTATATGGTAACTCTCCTTCCTCTTTCTGACCACAAGACAATAAATCAGGTTGTAATGATTAACACTTGTAGTGGTTATCGAAATGTGATTACAATAGCAGAGTACCACTGCTCCCCTCAAAAACAAACATATCACCATCCAAGGTGAGACCCAGGAATCACATGAGCACACTCATACATTTTCCAATATTAAATTTCAAACAATTATGTAAAGGTGAATAACTATATTGTAAAAAAAAAAAAAAAAAAAAAAAAATCTAGAACATTCCATTATTTTTACACATGGAAATACAAAAATTAACAGAAAAATGGCTACTGTTACATAGGGGATGACAAAGTGAGTTGCTGAACTTCAATAAGTAGGCAAAAAACATGGAATATTGTGTTGTTGCCCTCTGCAGGTGATAGGATTGCCTTTGTAAACACATCTGAAAGAAATTTATGTATTTTGAAGCTAGGTGCACATTCAAATCTTTGGGGTGAAAATGGTCCTCTATAACATTTCAATGGTTTAATTTAAAGGACATTATTATAAGTTTTAATCAACATCTTTTCATTTATAGACATAAAAACATGTTGAATATTCTTACTATAATGTATCTCATATGACATATATTTTTGCTTACATAATACTGCTGCATCAACCCTTAAATTGAATAATATCAAATTGCAATAGTGCAAGGCTTTAGGCTAAAAGGTAGCCTAATATCACTAGTAATACTCTCCTATGAGATTGGCTTGTACATGGGGACAGACTTATATTGTGCCTCCATCATCACTTTGACTAGAGAACCTTTTTAGAATAATGAAAAGAATGAAACAAAATGAAATAGCATGTGCACAGATGAATGTACCTTTTTCTTTGAAATTTGGTAGCTCCTCAAGTTAACCAATGCTAACAGGGATGGCATGTACGTATACACCATGCACACTCTGAGTTTAGTTTATAAATTGTGTTGACACACAGACGACTCTTAGTCACCAAGGAGTAAATTATTGGTCCTACTTATCTTGCCTGTGCTCATTTCCTATATCTTTGGCAATACTCTTTTTCATTTTACATTCAATTAGTTCTGTTAATAACATAAGAATCATATAGTCAATAATTATAAAAACATTGATATTAATAGTATTAGAAAATCAATATTTCCCCTGAAAACTCAAGGAAAAGGGAGATCTGGTGAGGTCACATAGGTCTACTAATTAACTCCTTGATGGCTGAGTACTTGTGGATCCATCTTTGTCTCCACACATTTCATAAAACAAAATTACAGTGGACATTGCATGTTTCCAGCAGCATTGGATTAACTAGAAATGCTTTTCATATTTGTCTCTTACCATTACCCTTGCATAAGGACCATTTAACAAATGAAAAAACAATAGTACTCATTAGCATCACTATAAACAAATTCATACTGATCAAATAGCATTCTTCATAGGGTGAGAAATGTATACAAATTTGGGGTCCTATTACAAAGCAGGAACTTAAACACATCAATTACAAATGAATAAAAATTATGAAAAATATGGTTCAGTAAGTAATTAACCTACAGTATGCTTGTGAGTTGCAACGGGGCGGTAGACTGTGACAGGCCTCTGGATGAACATAGACTGGCGACATGGTTGGGCTGCCTTCTTCACAGCTTCTCTCTTCTGGTTCAAGTAATATGTATCCACTAAAAAAATAAAACAAAAATTTTAATCTATCCCTGCTAAATCCATATTTCATAATATCAATTCAAAACAAGGCATTTTACTCATTTTTGGAAAAAGTTTCTATTAGATACATTATATCCAATACCTGGATAATATCTTTAAAGTTGACAAGACCACTAACCAACTGGCTGACACTCAAATTTCTGGATGACCTGCCCTTCCATAAACAGTTTCTCTGTCTCTGGAACTACAGCATCACTGCTTCCACTGGCTGAAATTAGTAGAATTATTCATAAAAATATCATAACACATAAAAGAACCATATCTGACACTGATGACAACATATCAGAGGGATAAACAGCAAAAATATATACTTACAGACTGTATGTGAAAACACCCCTAATGTTTGTTCTTTTACACTGTGTAAAATGAATTTGTGTTCTCTTGGGGTCTTGCTATCCATCAAGTTTTCTGAGGACTTGAATGTAACTGTTGGTACCTTTCCTGGAGCCCTAATTAAAATAAAAATCCATCTAGCAGTAGAGTTTATGAAAATGTAAATTAGAAATTGTGACAACATATTTGACTGATATGCCCAAAAAAAAGAAAAAAATTACATACTTGTTAATTCTGAGCTTTCCCACATCTCCTGGGCATTCTACCCACTTATCCTTCATATACTTGGGAATCTGTAAATACATACGAGCATATTCTTAGCATCAGGATTCAGCATAGTGGGTTTCCTTATGTCATTCAAACAGTCATTTTTTTATGATCCATATACTTCTAACACTTAATGTGAAATAATTTAACATGACAAGTGTGGTTACATTCCATCTTTGTAAGGCATAACTCACACCATGGAGAGATGTATGATACTATTGTGTAATGCTGATCATCAATTAACAATTCTGGTCAAAACTGTTGATGCACAGCAAAAAAAAAAATTCCCCTTATAGTGCATGCATGGATTTTCTTTTGCTGCAGACATGTCATCTGCTGTCATTTACAAATTTGCTACTTTGATCCCAATATTCTTATTTATTTTTGGCAAGGTCTTACTTATCAATTTGAACAATTTTGGCACTAATGGACAGTTTGTGTGGGCCAATATGAATAACAGGGGAGTGGCTTGCTTTTGAAACAATTTTAATATTCTACTGGAAATTCCCTGATTTCAATGACTCAGGGTACTGTCTCTTGTGCAAATGAATTGTTGAGGAGATCCAAGTACCATTTCCATTGACAATCTTGACTCCATAGTCGCAATAGCATGGGAGGGTACAAAGTATATCAGGGGAATTATGGGGATAAAACAGGATGAAATAGGATGAGCGCTTAAAATTACTTAATGAAACAAATGAAAATGTGCCTGCCATAGTTGAAAGTCAACACACTGACATGAAAAAAAAAAAAAAGGGAATTCACACAATCCAAAACCCCAGTGGTGATCGTAATATATGTCCAAACTAATAAACCAACCTAACTCCACATCACAAACTTTATTCAACAATCTAACTTGCCATGACTGGGCATTGCTCCCCAACATTCCTTGGCAAATATTCTCTTCAACTCAGTATGCACGCCAATTTAGAGCGTAGTGCATCCTCACCATAAAGAATTAACCCATATACCTCTGTATAGTGAAACACCAAACTTTTCTTTGCTTCCGTCTACTGTCTGAATTGCTTAATTTGTAAAAACTTTTTTTGGCAACTCCTGGGCTCAAATATCAAGCTGTGATATTTACTAATGTCTATTTCTTCTGCATAGCCACTATACTGCTTTAAAAAGGGCCCAGAATCAACACAATACTGAAAACAAAAAAATTCTCACTAGTATTTTATCACAGCATGGTCTCCAAGAGTTGTTAGATATTGTGGTGGAAAAAACCCACATCTCAGATTATTGTACAGAATTGTATAAATAAATATTAAAACACATTAAGGAAGTATATTAATATCAATAAAAAGCATAACTGTGGTACAACAAACACTGATAATTAGCAAAATATCATTTGAAAAGCATGTAGTAATACATGTACTACTTGGCAGATTGCAGAAATGAGTTTTGCAGCCAGTGTAGTATTAATCCTCGCAATGTTAACAGGGAGAGCAACTGGATTATAAATATGATATCTCTTCTGTTCTTTCATGTAGAACATCTTTAAGAAGCATTTGCACACATACTGCCATAGAAGAACTTTGTCTTGGTTTGTATTACTTATTCATTTCATATAGGTTTTATTAACCAACTTTGCCACTACCTTGAACTACATATTATCCCTGTATTCTGTAAAATTAACCTTGCCCACCCTTTCTAGGGAATAAATA
>NC_091581.1:20426696-20429196 GCF_042767895.1 Penaeus vannamei
CTAGTTGCTCTGGCCGTTCAGTTATGTCAGGAAGGAAAGCTGGTGGACTATGCATACAAGCTGTTGATGGTAGTCTACAGATGAGCATTCCTACGGTCATCGAATGTGATGAACTTCCTAATAATAGGACTGAGACTCCAACTCCCAACAGAAATTTCACCTCTTGGTGATCAGGATCAGATTCAATTATTGATTGGTAGGGATCTTCCTGAAGCTCACCATGTATTAGATGAGTAATAGGTCCACCAGGTACACCCTTTGCCCAGAAGATGAAGTTAGGCTGGGTAATTATAGGTGAAGTCTGCCTGGGGAAGCATCACACAACAAAGAATGTGAATGTAAGGAAAATATATGTAAATCCTGATGGTCGTCCATCAGTCTTGAAGCCTTGTCCAAGCTGTATATGTGTACAAGAGGGCACAGGATGTCACAGTGGTTTTACACCATGGAAGGAAAATAATATTGGTTCTACAGTGTTTCACCGAACAAAAAATGATGACGAACCTGGAAAATCCACAGAAGACAAAATGTTCTTAAAGTTAATGGAGAAAGAATTTGCCAAAGAACCAGCAGGTAACTGGAGTGCACCTTTACCTTTTAAGCCCTTAAAGAAAAGGTTACCATTGTTGTGAGACGTGCCAATAGCCTAGCCAAGAGTTTTCAGTTCAATTCTGTTAAAAGAGAACATTTCTTAGACTTTATGAAAAAGCTTTTGGAAAGAGGTCATGCTGAAATAGCACCACCTTTGAAAGAAAATGAAGAATGTTGGTATCTCCCAATGTTTGGAGTGTATCATCCAAAGAAACCTAGTCGTATCAGGTATGTTTTTGACTCTGCTGCTAAGTTTAGAGGTACATCATTGAATGATGTGTTGATGACAGGTCCTGACCTAAATAATTCTCTGTTGGGTGTACTACGTTTTCGAAAGAATAAAGTGAACCGTATTCACATGTCAGCTAAGCCAGAGCAGTGGAATTATGTTTCTACATCTGTGAATCCAGCTGATCAAGCAACTCGCTCTATGATGAATTTCTCGTGTGACGACATATGGCTGAAAGGACCCGAAACATTCTTGAGTAGGCATCACGATCTGGCTCAAGAAACTCTACAGCTAGTTCAACCAGAATATGATAAGGAAGTAAGGCCAGATGCTCTGGTAGCTAAAACCTGTGTGATAGACAATTTATCAATTGGGTGTCACAGATTTGAAAGGTTCTCTGAGTGGTATCGCCTAGTAAATGCTGTTGCTTTATTGCAGAGATATGCATGTGCCAAATCATTTAAAGGTAGAACTGATAGAAGTGTAGAGTCTTTCAGAAAAGCTGAAATATTTGTGATCAAAGCAGTTCAAAGGGAAACTTACAGAGAAGAAATTAGACTTCTTGAAGCAAAAATGCATCTTCCAAAATCTAGCTCGATTATGGCTCTCAATCCGTACTTAGATGAAGATGGTGTGTTAAGGGTTGGCGGAAGATTGCAACAATCAAGTCTTGGAAGTTACCAGAAACATCCAATCATTTTGCCTGGTAAAAGTCATATTTCTACACTTATAGTACGTCAATATCACCAAAGTGTTCGACACCAAGGACGTCATCTTACAGAAGGAGCTGTTAGATCTGGTGGATATTGGATTACAGGCGTGAAACGGTTGATCTCATCAATCTTACACTCATGTGTCCAGTGTAGAAAGTTACGAGGTAAAGAAGAAGTCCAGTAGATGAGTGATCTACCAGCAGATCGCTTAGAGCATGCTCCACCCTTTACCAATGTTGGAGTTGATGCCTCTGGACCTTGGACTATAATGACACGCAGAACTCGTGGTGGATCAGCAAATTCTAAACGGTGGGCTATTTTGTTCACTTGTCTTACAACAAGAGCAATACACATTGAGTTGGTAGAAGAAATGTCCTCTTCAGCTTTTATTAATGCACTTAAAAGATTTGAAGCTCTCAGAGGTAAAGTTAAACTGTACAGATTTGACCGAGGAATCAACTTTGTTGGTGCAACTGATAGCCTCAAGATAGATGCAGTAAATGTGGAAGAAAAGAAGATAGTAAACCATCTGTACCAAACAGGCAGTAAATGGATCTTCAACGCTCCCCATTCATCACATATGGGAGGTGTATGGGAACGCCTCATTCAAATCTGCCGGAAGATCTTGGAGTCAATGCTAGCTGAAACTCCTTATAAAACTTTGACGCATGAAGTGTTATCAACCTTCATGGCATAAGTATGTGCCATAGTGAACAATCGACTAATAGTGACCGTATCAACTGATCCAGAAAACCCTTTAATCTTGTCACCTGCCACCATTCTTACACAGAAAGTTGGAGTAGACCATGTAGAAGATTCAGTAGGAGAAATTGATACAAAAGACCTTTTGAAAACAGAATGGAAACGTGTTTCTGCCCTCTCAGAAATATTTTGGAATCGTTGGAAGAAAGAATATCTGCACACACTCCAAGAACGTAGAAAATGGTGTTGTGCAAAACCTAGTCTC
>NC_091581.1:20439196-20444196 GCF_042767895.1 Penaeus vannamei
GAACTCAGCACTAGATGGGACTGATTGGAGCTCCTGGAAATTCTCTTCTTCCCACCCAGAGTATTTTGCTTCCAGTGTTGGCGGCAATACGCCAGGATGCCACGTGGATACATGTGCGCTTGGTGTTTTGTGAGCCTGCTTCTGATGTTGGTGGGACTGATAGTGGTCCCAGAGCCTGTTTGTTTGCTCCACGAATGGCTCGTAACTGGTATGAAAATCCACGAAAGAAAAATATGAATGTGTTTTTGAAAATAATTGCGGAAGGTAAAGAGCTGTCGATCCAGAGAGGACGTCTTGCTTTTGGACGGCAGATTCCACTCGCGGAATGACTTCCTCAAACACACAATCAGGGATCGGGTGCGTCACAAGAAGGGAAGGTGGAGGGGGGGGGGGTGAGGGTATATAAAGGCGTCCAGAGGTTCCGGCGCCTCATTCCGGCTGTGACACTCACCAAAGGCAACATCAGCAGCAAGACCTTACAGTACCCAGTCGATAACTGCAATATAGGTAATGTATTCTTGAGAATAGTTGAAATATATATAAGCTGCTGT
The DNA here is from genome assembly GCF_042767895.1 of Penaeus vannamei. NCBI lineage: Eukaryota > Metazoa > Arthropoda > Malacostraca > Decapoda > Penaeidae > Penaeus > Penaeus vannamei. Next base: position 20,439,748 of record NC_091581.1, read on the forward strand.
GAGAATAACCACAAGGCTGATCAAATAACTAAGGATTTTTTATGTATCGGTTTGGTATGTCTCGTTCAATCATCTCGATAAGTTATCAGTTGCGATACTTGTCTTCCTGTATTAATCTCAGCCACTGTAGAGTACATTTTCTGAGTTCGGTTCCTTGGTTATTCTTGTTTTGATTGTTTTTTTTTCTCAAATAATTTCCGCAAACGGAAAGGAAATATTTGATCGAAAAAAGCAATTCTTTGATTTTACATTATTCTAGGGTTATTATAAATACAGTTTGCCCCTTTTCCCTTTAGAAGCAAAGGAGAAGCAATAAGGATGGCGTTCCGCGTGATACTGGGCCTCCTGGCGCTGACCGCCGGGGCGACGGCCTCCTCGGAGTTCCAGGACATCCTGCCTTCGGACGTCCCCATCACCATGATGGAGAGAATCACCGACGACGCAGGTGAGCGCTGGCCTCTCGCTTCCCTCTACCAGGGGAGAGAGGGAAAGGGAGAGGGAGAGGGAGAGGGAGGAAGAGGGAGGAAGAGGGGGAGGGGGGGGGGAGAGGGGGAGAGGAGGGGGAGAGGGAGAGGGAGAGGGAGAGAGGGAGAGGGAGAGGGAGAGGGAGAGGGAGGGAGGGAGAGGGAGAGAGGGAGAGGGAGAGGGAGGGAGAGGGAGAGAGAGAGAGAGAGAGAGAGAGAGAGAGAGAGAGAGAGAGAGAGAGAGAGAGAGAGAGAGAGAGAGAGAGGAGAGAGAGAGAGAGAGAGAGAGAGAGAGAGAGAGAGAGAGAGAGAGAGAGAGAGAGAGAGAGAGAGAGAGAGAGAGAGAGAGAGGAAGGGAGGGAGGGGAGAGAGAGAGAGAGAGAGAGAGAGAGAGAGAGGGAGAGGGAGAGGGAGAGGGAGAGGGAGAGGGAGAGAGAGAGAGAGAGAGAGATGCAAGAAAAATATTAGGTAAAAGGCTGACTTACAAAGAAAACGGAAAGTACGTTTTCCGCTAAAACGCATCCCTTTTCCAGCGTCTCAACGGGCAGAGTATATAGAGCACGCGACCTCTTTGGGCGTCGCGAAGGGCCGGCGGGAGTCTTCCCTTGGCGTACAACCGCTCAACAGCCACTTCTACTCCTTCAGGTAAGCGCCAACACTGGCGAGACCAGGTTTGCTCGCTTGGTGGCACTTTTTGAGAAAAGTAAAAAGTCACATGACAGCTGTGTGGCTTGATACCTGAAGCCGTCAAGATATCAACCGCGTCGCTTTACAGAGGCATCCCCTTCGCCGAACCTCCCGTGGGAGACCTGCGCTGGGCGGAGCCTGTGGACAAACGAGGGGCGTGGCCTGGAGGCTTCCTAGACGCGACGAGGTTCCGCTCCTTCTGCCCGCAGTACGACACTGAGAGCAAGCGCGTCCTGGGCAAGGAGGACTGCCTTTATCTCAACGTCTTCACGCCTTATCTGCCAGGTGAGCCACTCTCGTTCAGATCAGTGATTTTTTGACCGCCAGATGATTTGGATATATTCGTGGTTCATGACGTCCTAGAGAGTATTAACCGGATGTTTTTAATATAGCCTATTAAGATTTTTCACAATAGGGGAAAATTATAAGCTTCAAAAGATAACCTGTCCAATTATATTCGATTAAGTCGATGAATTATGCTTTCATTTACACCATTTTATAGATGTCTTTGTTGGCTATGTCTGTGATACCTTTCTATATCACTCTTCTCTGCTATATCTTCCCACCATTCCCGTGAAAAATCCTACATTTTCCTTTTTCCAAAATGCGGGTAAAACCCTTATATAATTGATTTGTAAAGCGTCTCTTACCGATATTTACCACCAGGATCAGAGACTGCCGGCAACAAGACAGGTCTGCTCCCTGTGTTCGTCTTCATCCATGGCGGCGCCTTCCTCAGGGGGTCGTCCTCGGCGCACGGCCCCGCCAGGCTCCTCGCCCATGATGTCGTCCTCGTCACTCTCAACTACCGCATCGGGGCCCTCGGTAAGGACAAGGGGGCGGAGGAGGGCAAGGGGAGGGGGCGGAGGAGGGCAAGAGGAGGGGGCGGGGGTGGGTGGGGGAAGGGAAGGAAAGAGGTAGGGGCTGTGTGAAGGGAGGACGAAATAAACTTTTTGAAGGGAAGACCGTTTTGCAAACTGACAAAAAAGTGTATGTATATATCCACACACACACATATACGCACAAAAACACACACACACATATACGCACAAAAACACACACACACATATACGCACAAAAACACACACACACATATACGCACAAAAACACACACACACTCTCTCTCTCTTTCTCTCTCTCTCTCTTTCTCTCTCTTTCTCTCTCTTTCTCTCTCTCTCTCTCTCTCTCTATATATATATATATATATATATATATATATATATATATATATATATATATATATATATATATATATGGATACATGCATACATATACAAATACATATTTTGCACACACACACACACACATATATCTATTTATATATGTGTGCATATGCGCTTGTACATATAAAGAAAGCCAGTCTTTCTGAGCCTCTCTCTGCCTCGGCCTCTGTCAGGATTCCTCACGACGGACGACGCCGAATTCCCCGGCAACTACGGCATGCTGGACCAGGTCTCGGCGCTCCGCTGGGTGCGCGACAACATAGCTCAGTTCGGCGGCGACTCCTCCAGGGTGACCATCGGGGGCTTCTCTGCGGGTTCCGCCTCCATCCACCTGCACATGGCGTCGCCCCTATCCAGAGGTAATTAGTTTGCCGGACTCTTCGCTGCTCACAAACACAAGAAATGAAAGTATATGCTGATTACACCCTGTGCAGATTACTTTAATTACTTCCATTATAATCATTACTTTCCTAGATCCCCCCCCCCACCTAATTCCACCTCGACATCTCAGGCCTCTTCCACGGCGGCCTCATGATGAGCGGATCAGGGAGCTGCGAGTGGGCCGTCCGGGGGAACCTCACCACCTTTGCCCACCAGCTGGCGAGGGGCGTCGGATGCCCCACCTCCCCGTCGGCGCTCATGAAGACCTGCCTCTCCGCGGTTCCCATGGAGGACCTCCTCGCCGCGCAGGCCGCCTTGCATGTGAGAACGAGCGGGAGATAGAGAAATAGAGAGAGAGATAGAGAGATAGATAGATAGAGAGAGAGAGAGACAGAGTGGAGGGAGGGAGAGAGAGAGAGAGAGAAAGGGGGGGAGGGAGAGAGAGAGAGAGAGAGAGAGAGAGAGAGAGAGAGAGAGAGAGAGAGAGAGAGAGAGAGAGAGAGAGAGAGAGAGAGAGAGAGAGAGAGAGAGAGAGAGAGAGAGAGAGAGAGAGAGAGAGAGAGAGAGAGAGAGAGAGAGAGAGAGAGAGAGAGAGAGAGAGAGAGAGAGAGAGAGAGAGAGAGAGAGAGAGAGAGAGAGAGAGAGAGAGAGAGAGAGAGAGAGAGAGAGAGAGAGAGAGAGAGAGAGAGAGAGAGAGAGCGAGAGAGAGAGAGAGAGAGAAAGAGAAAGAGAGACAAAGAGACTAGTAACGGCGATGGGATGATTACGATGATAGTATGATAAAAGCAATCGTAGTAACTTAGTACTGGCAATTGTAATCATAATTACAATAATGACAATAAGAATGATAAGCTATAATGATAATAATAATGGTAATAATGATAATGATGATTGTAATGTTAATGATATAAAAATCATGATCATAACTATAATAATGACTATAAGAATGATAACAAACATTAATAATAATAATTACGATAATAACGATAATAATAATATCATTATTGTTAATAATGCTGACGAGGATGCCGACGATAGCAATAGCCCTTACGACGTCGCTCTCTTCCCCGCAGCGCTTCGGCTTCTGGCCTCTTCCGTTCGTGCCGACCGTTGACGGGGGGCGCCGCGCACAACCCTTCCTGCCGGGGCGCTTGTCCTCGCTGCCCCTCGCCCGCGTGCCCGTCCTGCTCGGCTCAGTGCCCGACGAAGGCCTGCTCTTCGCTGCAGGTCAGGCGGGAGAGGAATGCATTTGTTTATTTATTTTTTGTCGAGCCATTTTCTGTTAATTCAGTTGTTCATTTTACTTTTTAAAAATTCATTTATTACCTTTTACCTTGTTGTCTTCCTTGCATTCTCTTATTTTCTGTTTTCCCCCTTCTGCAATTTCTTGTCTGCTCTCTGATATGTTATTTTGCTTGTTTCCTTGTTCATATTCGGTCAATTTCTTTGTTTTCTTATCTGCACTTTAATTTCTTTTATCCTTGTATTTTGCAATATTTCATTAATACTCTCAAAAGACCATCAATAATGCCCACTGCGATTTTAATCTACCAGTTTCCGATAACGAACTTTTACCATATTCATACAACTATACCATGCCGGATCACCGCTGGCTAATCTAATAAATAGATAATAATTAAGGATCACCCATACTGGCTAATCCAATAAATAGATGATAATTAAGGATCACCCAC